>NW_027470642.1:0-34812 GCF_051020765.1 Lasioglossum baleicum | reverse complement strand
TCTTTTCTACACGACTATAGATGTAGCGTATCAATTAAGCGCATCGACGTAACGGTGCTATGGATCACACGCGAAACGTTCTGTCTCTCTCTCGAAAGCTTTCTTCTTTTTCATCCAACCGCCAGCCCTTTTACGCCGTATCGAAACTCACGCACATTCCCGAAGCCATACGCGTAGGTATATACATACACACGAGTCCCCGGAACCTTTTTCACGAGTATCACGAGCCCCGTCGGCATTTTCAGCCACGAATTCCACGCGAGAGACGTATCCAGGAGTCGAGGAGGAACCTCGATCGGCCGCGAGAAGGCCTCGGGGATGAGTGGTGGAGATGAATAGCGGTCGCAAACTTTGCGGTCTTTTTTCTCCCTCGATCGTCGCTATCGTTATTACACTTTTAACTGGTACGTTTTTATTACTACATTATATCGTATGTTTTTAAAATTGGACGAACGTTAATAATAAATCGTGTGTCTCGAGCACAGTTTGTTATATAAACTGGCTTGTTTGATTCGCATGCAACTTCAACCTTTCCCTTCTCCTTGCCGGAAGATTTTTACCCAAAGCAATCTTAATCTGCGTACGTGCGACGCAGCGTTGCGCGATAATAAAGCGATGATTGAATTAATTAAGTTTCTCCTCTCGTCGAGCAAGTCACACCGTTTACAAATTCTCGTCGTCTAGATATTCGAAATTTACTACCCGCGACATCGATGCAAGTCGTTCGTCCGCGCGAAGCCTCACCTGTTTCTCATCGTGGGAGAAAAACATGGCTGAGGTGTCGGGGAGAGAACTTTATAGAAAAGTTCTTAGTACGAATATTAATAGATATGTGTATGCTTTCGATTTTGTAAATAAAATTACGTGTAATTTGAATGTATTAAAAAAAATATAGTTAACGATCAAATTTTATAAAATGAAAAATTAAGCAATTAGATAGAATAAAATAGTAAAAATAAAAATATAGTAGGAAATCTTACGATGTTTTTCTTTTTAACACACGTTTATTGTGTAAATTACAGAAGTATATATACATATGGAGAGAAGCCAAACGTATAAAAGGTTTACAAGAGGAGACTTAGCCTACGAGATCGATGGCTCTAGCGTTGAGCACTCGCGATCTTAGAACTAAACTTATACGCGCTTATCGTTATATGATAATATTCACTTAAGAGCTATTTTATTTTAGTCGCGAGTTTGCCTGCGTATAGAAAGGCACGAGAAAATTATAGGGCTTATGGCTTTAGGTAGGCAGGGAAAGGGGTCGAAGGGGTATGACTAGAATAAATAAATAATAATTAAATAGGTAAATAAATAAATAAGAGTGAAGGGGCAAACGGGAGGAGGAGGTAAAATGGGTATACATCTTTATTTATTTCAAAATTACGTTGTATAACTTATGCTATATGTGCAATCTGAAAAATTACGAAAGAAATGTGGTTATGATAGTGGAACTAAGGTTAGGGAGAAAAAAAGACGTAGCTTGTAAATTGTTCATTAGTACATGAATGATTACAAATGTTTTCTAACAAATATACAAGTTGCTTCTAACGCGGATCGAGCCACCAATATTTTCTCACGTTTTTTCGATGCGGGTCTTCGCGGTCTATTTTTGATAATTTTGTATTAACTTTTGACGCGTTGTCGGGAGTGTCGTCTGTGTTATACAGAATTGCCGTGTTGTTCGTTTTTCTAGGCATTCGTTTTCCTCATTTTGGATGTACCCTTGACCGTCAAGATGTACAAAAGCTTCTGGCGGCGTGTATTCCGTTAGGCGGGCTCTCTCGAAATACACGAAGTTCGGGTATACCGAGCTATTTATTAGGCTATTGCTCTTTATGTTTCTAATGTTCGCCCAATGTTTAGGAATTAATTTGAGCATGAACAAATCTATTCTAACTACTTCCGCGTATATACAACGACAAGTATCCTGGATACCGCGAATCCAAAGGAAACGTATTTTTCTTATTAGCACGTGCGTTTAGTCACGAGTGACGACGAAGAAATGAAGGGTAGCAGCGTTGTCGCTCCGTTATTGTTTCTATTCGGTCGCGTTAATTAACGGACCACCACTTTTCTCGTCTGGGCGGCGGTGCGAAGGAATTTCTAAGCAATTCGCGGTAGCATAAGCTAGGTGGTCGCCATTAATCTTCGCGTATACTCCGTGACAACGAACAAATTAGTCGGCCTATCCGTCAAAAAGAGCATTTCCGTGGTAGGCGTGCATTATATCCGCGGCGAACCGAGCGCCACATGGTTCTTCGCGTGCAGACACGCCGGCGCATCACCTTCCAAGCGCATCACGCAAATCTATCCGCATATACACTGTTGTTTAAGCATTAGCGCAAAAACTGAAATGGATTTTTATAATTCCAACGATGAGAATAATCGATATATTCTCGGAATCTCTCTCGGAAATTTTCCAATCGAAAACAACGCCGCACTCGTGTAACACATCGAAGAATTCGACCCGCGATTTTGCCCGTTCAACTTTAGAAGAGTACAATATGGCGGCAGGTATTCGTAGCGGAATTAAAGAAAAAAAACACGGTGGAAAAAAGCCACCTGTTCCGGGGTACCGTGCAATATCGTTCTTCCGAATAACCGCGAAGCAAAAACTCGGGAAAGCGAGTGCGAAAAGACTCCGCGAGGGGGATAAGTCCCGATTCGATCCGCAATATGGACCGAGTCTTGGAAATCGTTCGCCGGGTATCTTTAACGATGCGCGTCCGTTTGAAATTTTTCGCCGCGCCATCGGTGTCGAATTTTCGTGTTAACGTTTAAATCACGCCCACGTTGTACATACGGGCGTGGGCTAGGTCGAGAGCAAAGGACAAGCAGAAAGAGAGAGAGAGAGAGAGAGAGCGGGGGGAGAGAGAGAGAGAGAGAGAGAGAGAGGATATCGGGAAGGCGATCGCGCGTGAATGTCGAACGACTCGGTGATCGATCGCTTAATCGGGATCGCTTAGTCGAGTTGGCACTGACGGTCGAAGCGGTTTTCGCACGATCGGCCACGGGTAAGAAGCTTTGGAAAGCGGTTGGCGACCAACGCGTTACTGTTGGCCGACTCGAAAGAACGTCTCTGCCACGTCGGCGGAAAAGTTATCGCGGCGTCATTGTTTAATGGTCTGTAACACGCCGGCGCTCGAGACGGGCGAGATATCGAAAGTCTATGCAAATTTACGTGAGATCGGCGCCTCGCGTATCTTTTCGAATTCCAAAGCGGCGAGTGCGGCGAATATCCCCCTTCCGCGACAGGTGCTTATAATCACGCGCGAACAGTTCATCCCGATCCAAAAGAGAGAATTCGAGAAATCTGACGGGCGCCGCGGGTGCGATCGTTATTCTGCACGGCGAACACCGTAATTCTGTCGCAATTTCCCCGCGTTTCGCGACGAATCGGGCAGTTTACCGCCGCGATCTCGCAGCGCGGCAATTTATTTCGCCCGAAGCAACCTGGCTGCGGCGGGATTCGCCCGAAATTGCGCAATAGTTGCCGGCGCGCCCTGTATTATCCGCAATTATAGCTCGTATATAATTATATTCCCGGCGGCCTGACCGACATTCGGCGGGAAAAAATCTCGCCGGGCGGAGAGAGAAAAGGTGTAAAAGTCTAGAAGTATTTTCATCGAGAGATTCTTTCCGGTACGGCACCGGAGAGCGTTGATGTCATCTCTGTTTCTCGTGGCCGCTGGCGGATCGGAACAAACGATAGCGATCGTCGTAGATCTCGTCGTGAAAAATCTTCGCGGTCTGAGCGACACGCCGGTGTGTGATTTCCATGCTCCAACGATTTTCTTATGCCACTCGAGGAATCGTTAAATCCGAGCTCCCGACAGATACCGGGAGTGCGTTAGCGTCGTGCGTCATTGGAGTTTGAACCGGGTGATATAAATAACGAAATCGAACAGACCAATCATGTAAAAACTGAATCACGGATTCTGGAATCCGGGGCAAGTGCGCGCGAGGGTGCAGTGTATCTCTATGGTGGAACATCAGGGCTGTTTGGTATTTCGAGGATAGCAAGGGTTGCGAAACTCGTCGAGGACTCGAGGGTCTGAATAGGTGTATGCGAGCGTCGCGATGTTCGTGTAGTTTTACCTCTTCTCGCGCGAATGCAAACCAGCGGAGAGATACGGTAAAGCAGACGAACTTGAAAGCTTTATAAATAACCAACGCGTCGCAAATCCGTTGCGATTGAGTAGCCTTCCACTAATTTTCCCTTCCTTCTGGCTAATTTTTCCAACGGTTCCGCAACCGGGACGACGCTCCGTATCAGCGACACGATATTCGAAGGGGAACCAGGTCATGAAATCTCGGCGTGACTGTATCGAAACGCGCGGCATTCCTCGGCAGGGGAATCTCGTGGTCGGTGGACTATCCTTGAACCGGTTGGGAAGATGGATCGATCGATGGCTTAATGACGGGAGCGAGTGTGACGGGGAGCACGCGGCCTGGTATTAGGTAGCGATTAGGTCCACGCATAACGTTAGTCCCTGTCATCCGTAATCGTATTGCCATTTGTCGCAGGATAGCTTTCTCGGTGTCGCAACAAGAAGCCTCGTGGGTCGCGTCGTTGTCGATGTTGGGCGCATGGTTCGGCGCTATGATCGGCGATTGGTTAATGAGGAGGGGTCGCAGATTGGCGCTCCGGATCACGTCTTTGCCTCTGGCGGTCGTTTGGATCCTTACAGGCATCGCGCCTTGCGTCGAATTAGTCTACGTCACCATCTTCATCGCAGGCTTTTGCTGCTCGGTGATCACCATGGCAGCCCAGGTATCCCTACTTCGTTCCCTCATCGTTCCCTTCACGTCCCCTTCACGTCCCCACTCCGAACAGTCGTCGGGAATAACGGATGTTATTATATAAGAGGCTGCCTGTCAGCGATGCTGAAGGTGCTCGGTCACGTCGGTGTGCTGTTGTCGTATATAGCCGGCACCTACTTGAACTGGCGGCAGAGCGCACCACTGCTGACCATAGCGCCGGCGATGCTCTTTATGGGAACTCTGTTTATACCGGAGACACCGTCGTATCTCGTTCTGAACGGCAAAGACGACGAGGGTGACATCAGCTTGAAATGGCTTCGCGGTGATCACGTCGACACACGTCACGAACTGCAGGTAATTTTCAAACATGCCTCTACCCCTCCCACTCCTCTCCTCTCCCTTTTTCTCTCTGTCTCGATATCCCTTTCAAACAGAACTTTCGTTAACGGTGCAACGATAAACCTTGTTTTGTAATCAAACGACGATTCAGCTTCGTCTCTCTCTCTCTCTCTCATATCCCTGCTTACTCGCGGACGATGATCCGAACGAGCCTTTCCTATTCGCTCCGAATCTCCGAGTACTTTCGGTTCTCCACGCTCTCGTCGAACGATAAACCTAGAATTTCCCACTAAGTTTTTCAGCTCACCGTCCGCGAACGTGGCCAGAGAACACCTCAGCACCTTCAAATCTCATACTACCTACCTAAGTGAATCTTATTATGCTCAAGGTCTTAGACGCAGTATTTAATATAATTTTACAATTAAGTTAACGCAGGTGCAATGCTCAGGAAACGAGTGCACGTAGGATAAGAGTAGCGATAACCATAAGAAAAAAGAAACGAAAAGAAGGAAAAAGACTCTCTGGGATTCTATATATATATATATATATATATATATATATATATATATATTATAAATTGTACAGAATGATTCCTCGACCATCGTGAGACTATATCTCGTTTCTCCTTAGTGTACTGCGCCGAGCGATTAGTATGGAAACGATTCGAGACGTCGCCTAAAGCGGGGCTGGATAGCTAAATAGCAGATAAATTCTCTGGAACTACTATACAAGTAGTAGCGAAATCACCGGTTTCTCAACTAAGCTGAAAATAGTAGCGCAAACACGCAGCAAGCGGAAACGACACTCGGGGAAGAGGACAAAAATTTGAATAAAAAGACAAAAAAAAAGAAAGAGACGGTAATTATAACAAATAAAACAAATTTGTACTGTGCACTCTCGTGAATTGAAGGTATTATCGTAATCCTTAGGTGTAGCAAATCAGCGAGTCGAAAGTCATATTTAGAATTCGTATTAATTACGCACGCATAGCTATGCGATTAATCTGGGAAACCGTGAGTCGTTTGATGCAGGCCGCGGTGGTTTAGGTTAAACGATCGCCGGAAATGACCAATCGAGTCGCCGTGATTGCGTGAAAAGAAAGAATGAAAATGTGGGAACTGTCGGGTAATTTATATCGGTCGACACTGTGCAAAGTGCAGTCAAACAACGCGTTTGTCTACGTCGATTCGTTGCAAGTTTGAATTCCTTTTTTCTCAAGGACACGCCCTTTTCGATTCAATCTTTCTTTTCCTCCTTTTCTTTCCTTTCTTCTTTTTTCCCCCCTATTTTCGCGAGTCAAGTCGAAACGTTCGTTTGGAAAAATTCCGTGGCCTGCATCACGCGCGCATATGGGTGTATATGTGCGTGTATACGTGTAGCAGGGTAATGAAAGTTACTTGTAAACGTGTGCCGCTTGAAGTTCGGAAAACTTTGGCATGGTAAAAAGAAAGATGCGGAAAGAAATTCGGGAACGTTTGGCAGCCACGGCCTGTCAAGTAGGCTGTACACACACACACACATATATATATATATATATATATATATATATATATATATATACGTTATTACGTCTTCTATTCATCGACAATAAATTAATGCGAACAATTTACAAGTAATCGACAATAAAATGGTCATTCGAGGGAAGTGCTGGCCGTCACCGAAATGAGATGTTCGAACGTTTGTATATAGATAAAACTAAACGAGATGAGAATATTCCGAAAGAACGTATTTTTCAGAAGCTGCATACATTAAGGGTATACATAGTAATATAAACATATATGTATATATATATACATCTGACCTAGCCTGAAAGGGTCGCCCCTAGCTTCGCTTGCTAGATTTAATATTTTTGTAACGACGCTTAGACGTAGTTCGTTTGTACCTTGGCAGATGAAGATACGTGTTTATATATTCGCGCGTCAGCGCGCTCGGCGACGCAAGAAATTCGAATGGTAGCGGGCCGATGGATTGGCGTGTGACGACCACTGTAAGGGAAATCGTAATCCACGATCGAACCGCGCGCTGAATTGTAACGCGAAAGGAAAGACACACAGGAAAACAGTTGTCGGATTGTAAACCGGGGATTCGCGCTCAGCACCTTTCTAATTATCCGATGTCTCCCGATAACATTGTACACGGTTGCTCCGATCTGTCAACGGAACGATTCTAAAAGTAAATCAAGGTGTTCACCGATCGAATATCGCGAGAATTTACAAATTTTTGGAAGAGAGAGTCGATCGTAGAGATACGAACAGCACAAAACAATCCTGCCGACACGGTTGTGCGAGATTTGTATCGAAAGAGACGTGCACGTGTCGAACGAGTGCATCCTGTATTTATGCTACGAATAAGTATATACTCAACTCGTAATTCCTTTAGCGTCTGCGTTTATACCTTTCTAGAAATAACGAACGATACCGGATATCCAAGCGCTAAATGACCTTCGGCGGAACCAACTACTTGCGTGTTAATAAGAATATATGTTAAGAACGATTTCTTGTGGTTAAGTTTATCGCTGTTAAATCATTACAAAAATTATCGTAATTTAAAAGTTGGAAGGTACAAATAGAATAAATATTGTTAATTTGGAAAGTTAAGTTTGCTATATTCTATACTACAAAATTTAGTAGAGGAGTCCTTATGTCAAGACAATTCAGTATTGGAAAGGCCAACGACGTGTGCCAACATAAAGAAGCTGTTTTGAAAAATCGAAAACACGTCGAAGGAGCCTATCAGTTACAGTGGAAAAATTGTTGTTGTTGGTCATTACACTGTCACTGTTGAAGAGGTGCTAGCTGAAGTTGTAACCTTGACCACTCATCGTCCCTTTCAACCATTCCATTCGTGTACTCGATTATATTTTCCTTCTCGTATACAACTCCTTTATACAAAGAAAATTACTTATATGATAAATGCTGAATTAGATATATTAAAATAATGATTAGCTGTTGGATAAAATATAAGTTATGTTGCTTGATAAGTGAAGTAATTAAATTCGATAAATATTTACTTTACTTTATATACGTGTATATATAAACATATAAACTATTTGAATAAACAAGTAAATAAATAAAGTTTTTGCATGCGCGCGTGTGTGAGCGCATTTCATGCGCACGACACACATATACGCGCGCTCGCATCTGAAAGATCTATTGATATTGCTAATGTTACAAATAAAGGTAATATAAAGAATTACATTTTTCTTATACATGATTTATTTGTTTAATTTACTTAGAAACGTTAGTGCGACGTTCAAAAATTTGTACACAAGTTCATGAAATGCATATTTTGATAATATTACAGGTGGATTTGCTATTGTACTTCTGGTAAAATCTTCAAGTAGATGTTATGCCCTTAAACGCTTGTATGTTAATAATGAACATGATCTCAATGTATATAAAAGGGAGATACAAATTGCAGTGAGTTCTAAATATTTTTTAGATAAATTAAAATATTCTTTTGGATAGAAAATATTGTTTATTCCGTATTGCTCGTATTTACATGTATATTTTCTTTTTTCAGAGTAAATTGAATGGTCATAAAAATTTCATAGAATATTTGGATAGCAGTATTACTCCCATAGGTGGAGGACTGCATAAACTTCGACTTTTAATGCCTTATTGTAAATCCCAAGTTTTACAAATGATGAATAATAGGTTAAAAATATTAAATAAACTTTAATATTACAATATGTATGTATATGAAAATTCTGAAGTATTGACTGAATCATTCACAAAGTTACAAACTGGGTTTAGCGACTCCAAAGTTCTCCAAATATTTTGTGATATTTGTGAAGCTGTATCTCGACTACATCATTGTCAAACACCGATAATACATAGAGATCTAAAGGTTTGTCTGCTATGTTGTACCGTTTCATTGAATTCATAAATTTCAGTTATCTAATATTTTTGCAATGGTTTAATTAAAATTGTTTTCAGATTGAAAATGTATTGTATTCTGATATTGGTCATTATGTATTGCGTGATTTTGGTTCAGCAACAGCAAAAATTCTTAATCCCAGTATACAGGGTGCAGCATTAATCGAAGATGAAATTAAAAAGTATACAATCCTTAGTTATAGAGCTCCTGAAATGGTTGATATGTATTGTGGGAAACCTATTACAACAAAGGCAGATATATGGGTATAATAAATAAAAAATTTACAATCTAAAATATTTCTTTATGGTAAAAAGCTATAAATGAGTAATATTTCATAAATCTGTACTTAACCGACACATATTAACGCGATGGCCGAAGTAGACCAAACGCGTGTCCCTTATTGGTGGAAATGATCCCTTCCTATTAGCCTAATCTTGTGGCATCGTGTGACAAAGAAAACGAACGGAAATCGAGAAAAAGTGAGACAGACATAAGAAATAAATGCAAGAGCGTAGACTCATCCCTATAGCATTAATTTCTGATTCTTCTAACGAATACGTGATTATTCGTAATTAGTAATTACTAATTACCATCTTAATCAACTTCTCATTGCATTATCCAACAATTGTGCTGTATTATACACATATTTTTTTATATTCGTGTAGTATCAGTAGATGCAATTATGTAATTAATTAATAATATAAAGTACACCTTAAATTTTAAAACGATTTTCATATACGATGTTAATTATTATTACTTATTTGTTCCCTAGCCTTACAAATCTTCCTAGCTATTGCCAAAATAATCATGCTTTGTTCGTGCAGTATTACTCTCGAAAATTTGCAGTGTATGATTCAAGTATAGGAATTGTATGGAATTGTACGCCTATTTTAACGAATCAAATTACCGGGTCTGAAGATTGTGGTCTCGGTAGTGACGTAGTGGAGTAGGGACTGGAGTAAGCGCCTTACGCAGAACAAGTATCCCCTTTTCCCTCGAACGAAAACGTGGACTTCAAGTGAGAAACGAATAGTACATGAATATACCATTATCTTACAATAATACCCTTCGAAAAATGACAACAATTCGATCAAATGTATAATCCGATTAAATATATACAAATGTATGTTAAACTATATTGCAATTATCTCTGATTCCTCGTTTCTATTCACTTAACGAATTTTTACTTGCTTAACAAAGTTCTACTTGCTAACAAATTTTTTTATTAAAAATAATATAAATTATTTTATCGATGAAATTTTACATTGAGTCATGATTAATATAAGTAATGAAACTCATTTCATTACGAAAATTGTAATTCAAAAATTCTGATTTTAATCGTTAGCTGATAATTTTAACCTTTTTTCGACTATAGCGCATATAGTATACTTTAAACTGTAACTATTAAGTTATTTTAATTATTTTGTGTGATTTTATTAGATTTAGACTATGATAATTTATGAACCAATAACATATTTTTTATTAGTGACTGCAGTGAAATTACTTTTTTTCTAATTTTATTATAAATACGATAGGTTTACGTGTATCAGCATTAATGGTTATACGAAACCAGTAGCAATGGAAGAAACAATAGAGGAGGCGAGAAAGGGGAAGATTTTAAAATATCGACCCTTTGCCTCCTATCGTAGCCAGGGTTACATCATTCATGTAGATGCGTTTGTCGTCGGCCCCCTTGGCGCATGGGATCCGGGGAACGAGGAAGTCCACAGATTGTTGCGCGCCTCTCACCATTACGCCAAGCTGATGAAACGGCACATGGTTTCTGAGGTGGTAGCTCGTTCGAAGTACATTTATGTGGAATACGTTACCGGCGCCAGGCAATACCATGCAAGCGCCCCATCCCACTTCCGATGTCAACCCCTAGACAGTTTACTGCTACCACATAGCTCGGGCAAGTTCATCAGCCGGAGCCTACGCCGATTCTATGGCGAGTACAATGGCCACATCACCTATGGCAAGTCCCAGCTCGTCGACTCATCGACTCCAGGCGACTCCAGCACGGAGGATGAATTTTCCCGCCCCTGGAGTCCCGTCGCCGACATTATCCTGAGCCGTGATCGTACCGTATGTGGCCTGTTCGGGCCTGGGTCCAGGACACGGCAAACGTGCCGTTCCTGGGCTCCGATTCCACTCTCTGCTAGTCTTCGGCACCCCTACCACCCTTCTCTCTCACCATATTCATTAATATTACGTGAAAAAATAATATTAATCATTTATACATTTTATATTCCCGTTTATTATTTCTTTCTTTTTTTTGTCCTTTTTTCTTTTTTTATTATAATTTCAATTGCATTTTTTTTATTGTATAGTATGAAAGGGGGGAACTGTAAAGAGCCCCCTGCCCTGTTAGATGTACGTAGATGGAAGGATCGACTCGCCCGGCGGGAACGTCTAGGCTTCTCCCGAGTTTCCCGGACTTCGCTGGTTGATTTGCCTCCACGGAGTCTGGAATTAAATATATAAATTTTTCATTATTGTAAATTTATACTTATCTGTGAATTGTATTTATGAAGTGCTCGGCCGCCGGAACATGTCCTAGGCCCTGACGGCAAAAAGAAAAGAATTTTATCTGTATAAATGCAATAACTCAACGTGTACCAGTTTTAACCTTTGAAGTACCGCTTCGGCAATATTATTACTTCTTGGAAAATACCATATTGCCGACCTCGCGTCACGTGAGTGTAGGACATTCGATACTCCTTTGGTGCCGCGATTTATAAACGCTCGCGACTTTTAGATACGCCTTTATCTCATTCTTTTGAGGCGTCGAAACTCTGAGACACGTCGAATCGCCGGAAGGTCAAAATGTCGAAGTATAAAAAGTTCGAAACGGCGAGACGCGGACATAGCCCACTAACTATTCGAAGCCAATACACACGTCTCCCCAAGGAATCGTTCGCCACTAATCATCGTCAATTAAGATCGACCTAGTAACGATATACAAATATCATACATATCTATCAACTGGTTTGCTATTAAAAAAAGGGCAGGTGATGTTAACAATTGATCACACACTTAAATTAGCAGTTATTATTTATGAGAAAACGAACATCTACTCTTTTATATCGTTTAACGTAACTAAAATAATTTGTGGAATATTTACAAAAAACGCTTAATTTATATTTTTTCGATAGAAAATGATGCATGTATGATATTTATTGAGTATCATTTAATATGATGTGAAGATTTTTAATTTTGTTTCATTTCTAAAGAAGTGTATTGTATGCACTTTTTGTATGTTTTAAATTATAAAAAAAATCTTGGAACGCTTTGATAACATTTTAATCAATTGTTTAAACTCAAATATTTTTTTGTTTCCTTTCTTTAAATATGTTTTATGTAAAGAATGTATGTTTGTATATTTATTGTACGTTATGTATGTTTATATTTATCTATGTTCATCGACGTGAACTCCAATACATCTGAGTTCCATTTCACCAGATATCTTGTTCAGTATCACGATTTTAATTACCTCCGTGTCTCGCATCGTAAGACTCCTCTACCTACCCCACAGCCCAGAGTCACGTAACCTATTCGTTTCATTTTTATTAATCATCGTAAAAGACTATCTCTTTAGCTCGTCGTCATTCGTCTATCGACCAATTCCGTTTCTCCTCCATCGTCGCTCCGCCCGTATTCGCTCGCTTCCTCCTCTGTTATCAACGATACGTCATATCCTCGTGTACCAAACGACCACACGTGGTCTTTTCCTTTCCTCGCGTTTGCCGACTACCTCGCGCCTCTATAACCCGTTCGATTAAAACTAAAATTAGCATGAATTCGCTTTGTACCAGGATCACGACCGGATCACGAACTCGGGATCCACACCTCCGGGAGGTTCGCGCAGATTCATGCACGTCGATGCGTCTTCTATCCGTTTGCCTTCCTGAATCGCACGATCCATCGCTGTGATATCGGATCGGCGACAGTGAAATCCATCGAGCCACGAGGACTTCCACTCGTGGTGAACTCGAACCTCGTCGGTGAGTCGCACCTTCGCAGATCGATCATTATAGTTTACGATTTCGTTGCTAATCGTGATAACTCTTGCAAAAAAATTTAATCGGGAAAGTTAAAGTACAAACCAAAAGCTTTACATAACTACTTTTCATACCCTTACACAAATATTCTTAAGAATAAATTTAGTCAATCCTGAGAAAAAACAGTTTTTCTGTTAAATTTCGCTAATCTAAATTTTTTGCGAATCCACATCTTTACTTATTTTTAACCACTTCGGTACGGCGTTTATCGGCTGTAAAACCTTACACACAGCCAGCACTCATGGTGGGAACCTTACACACTGTCAAAAGGATGAACTAGTATTGTCCTTTTAAATGTCTGTAATGAGGAAAATTTTGACGTATTGAATGGTTGTTTACTTTACAGGTAATCTTACATGTAAGCAGGGCATATCTTTTTTATTACAATATTTCTAAATGTTCACAATTTATTTAAAAAAATGAAAAATGACAAAATTAAACCTCTTCGGCACTACCTGTTGACGCTTAGCTGTTCGTGTTCATCTCTTCCACCCGTCGACTATTGTCTACGCTCGTACCGAAGTGGTTAAATATTATATTGTCCTATATATGTGTGTATATATATATATATATATATATATATATATATATATATATATATATATTCGTTCGTATTGTGTTACACAAAACTTTTTTATTTAATAAAATCGAGACACTACATAGATAGAAAACAATTTATAATAGTATATAACTTTAAAATGTTTTTATAATTCTTCAAATAGCAGAATCTACAGTTCCCAAATTCTAATAGCTCTCCTCTCTCAGATATAGTGTAAAATAAACACTTAGGCAAATATAGAAAAAAAAGCGCGCACAATGTAATAACAAGTCTTTATCTTAATAAAAATGTTTCAGCCTCGTGTAATATTGGAATTATGTTAAATGATTATTGTATAATGCGAAATACACGTTCCACATTTCTACCAGAGGTGAATTCTATTTGCAAACAGGTGAATTTAATTCGCAAAACTTATAAAAAAAGCTTATAGAAGCACAGTCATAGTAAGATTCATAAATATCCCAGTTAAAAATATAATATAATTTAAACTTTTCTTTATTATAATATGAAAACCGAAAAATATATACCTTTCATCTGTTATGTAATATAAGCCTTAAAATAGAAATTTTTGGCATCTAATAGTTTTTGTACTAAAATAACATTATAAATTATGTTTACAAAATATTTTATGGTTTCTCTTTAATTGTCCAATCAAAATAACTCTTATTGTTCTAGTGCTTCTCATGCTAAACAGAAATGACTACTTTTGGGATGCGTGCAACAAATTAGATTATATATACTGATTGAATAACTCGTGGTGCAGTAGTTTAGTGAGATAACCTTGAGATGACAAGACAAAGAAATTGAATATTAGTAATTAAAAAAATTCATTAAATCAATCCATATTGTCGTAAAAATCAAGATTGAGCAAATTGCTCCTAGATCTCATCAATTTGTAAATATACTGATTTGTTTCTCTGAATTGTATAAAAGTTATGAGAATATACTGTTTGGTTAAAAGAAAAACGGATATTGATTTTAGGTAGTTCTATGAAAGAACAGGTCTCGAAACTATACTATATAAAAAAATGCATATAATAGATTAGATTTAACGTGTACCAGTGTACTTTTTCTGAAAATGTTGAATAATATGCCATGCTAAAAGTGAAGAAAAAAAATGTTACAAAAAAAGTGCATAATTTTATACTTAATTTTTTCTAAGAATGCTGTGTGTGTAATAACACGCGAATGCCTCTTTTTAAAACCCATGACTAGCTTTTGTCAGATTTCTGGTCGTATGGCATACCATTCTTTGAGGATATGAGTTTATAATTACTTTTTAATTACTAATTACTATTTTATAACTTTTGGATGTGCTTGAGATCATTAATCTGTTGAAAAATAAATTTTTTTAATGCATTAAGTCTGCAGAAGTCGTAAGATAGTTGGATAAAACATCGAAATAGTAGCCAAAATCTATAATTATGTTTATTAATACAAATTTTCTTACTTCGTAATAGCGAAAAACACCTTCCACCATTAAAAACACTCTGTCATAGTTAATAGTGGGAGATATATTTTTTGATTTTAGCCCGTTCTTATTATTAACACAATACTTTACTTTCTTTATATAATATCTAAATTTCTAAACCGAGATATAATAATATTTGCATTAAATACATTAAAATATATGAACCTGCATATTTAAGCAGAGAGCACACAGACTCCGCCGACAGCCTTAACTTTGGCCACTGCAGGTTTACTGAAAAATTTGGCTTTGACAATGACTGGCTGTTTACAAAGTCATCCATTTCCTAGAAGCTTGTAATATCCCTGTAAAATTAAATACAAAATATAGATATAAACTAATTGTATAAATTGAGAAAAAATATATAGATGTATATTTATATTATTTATAACTTACTGCTTTACAAGATCAATTACTGGAAATTTATTTTCTGAATCCTTATATTTAAGTCTTGTTTGTTCAGAAATTAAGTAATTTCGCATACCAAGCTGTGAAATGAAGTGAAAATTTACTACTAGTCGCATTAAATTAATACAGATTTAATATTTGTATAATTCATCAAAATACTAAGTCCATTCAATTGAATTTAGTTTGCCAGTGAATAGCACAATTATTATCATCAGATGCGTGTTATTATAAATTTCTTATGAAAATATGATAAATATATTTACCTTTCCAAAATAACCAGGATGGTGTTTGTCAAAGTTAATACGATGATGGTGTAAACCACCAACATTACCACGTCTACCAGGATGTTTTCTGTGCTTACCTACAATATAATATAATATTAATTTAATGCTATTTAATCTTTAATTATTTTTATTACAATAAAACTTGAATTTTACCATGATTTGTACGAGATCATACCTATACGTCCATGTCCAAAGCTTACGTGCCCACGAAATTTCCTTGTCTTCTTTTCATGTGTAGCCTATCAATAAAAAAGAAAGTAACTAAATTATATTGTGAAATTATTTATACAAATTTAATAGATCTCAATGTTTTGTCACGAAGGTTATGTTCGTATCCTAACGTAAAACTGCAAAGCTATCAATAAATAGAATCAATACTTGATTATTTCGCGAGAAAAATAATAATTTTAAGAGAATCTTTAATAAATTTTTAGTAAAATTATAATTTTTATTATTCTATTTATACAAATATGCTTTTAACAATCGCCGATTACGGACAAACAACTAAGATCACGAACTCATCATCTTGGTCGCAGCGTAAAGAACGAGAACCGCTTGTTCTTTACTAAAATTCTTAACTTTTACATTTCAAATGGCGTACGTGTACTTTGACTACCATTTAATCATAAAATAACTGTTAAGAAAATAATAGAAACTATTAATAGTATAGTACATATAGAAAATCCAGTTTAACTTCTGTTAAATTAAACCGTTAACTATTAATACAAGTAATAAGTTATCTTAAATTATAAATTATAAATAAATAAAAGAAAAATATATATATTTTGGTTAATTATTCAAATTTTCATGTAAACTACATTTTATGTTTTCCAAATTATTTTATATTTAAATATATTAAAAAAGTATCTATAGAAATTATATATTTTATGAAATAAAATTCGAAATAATAATATGAGATAAATATTTTTTTTATCAATAATTATTGTCTTGAAACACTTGTCGCGCATACGAAGTCAACTTTATGTTCGTGTAATGTACATTTTGCACAATTGTAATGATATATGGTTTAGCTGTGCACATAGCTGTACAGATCGGATTAAACGGTTTGGTGTTTGCAAGTTTTATATAATTTACTTGTAATCGTTTCAAAATTACTTATATTTGGAAGCCAATTTAATTTGTTCATAAAAAGAATTTTATTAGTAAAATAATAACGAAATTATTGAAAAACTGAATGCACATAAGGAAAATGTTAAAAGTAGATCAAGATACAGGAATCTCAACTAAAGAGAGGCAAGAAAGGTAAGGAAACAGTGACATAATTCATACATATATGTAATTGAATAAAAATAAAATAATAATACTCCGAATATATAAATATACGTTTACGTTTTAATTAAATTTTTATCATTTTTTTCTTATATGACGAATGTCGTCTGCTTTCACTTAACCTCAACTTAACCACTTTGATTAACAACTTTTTATATAAAATATAAAATTTGTTTTATTTGCTCGTGCATTATATATCAGTTCATGCTAATACTGATATTGATGCATAAATGTAATTTTTTAATTAGTTTAATCATTTTTATAATGTTTGAAGGTATATATTGATTTTTTGTAATGTAACGAGAGGGCTGTAAATGTATTCTTTATATAAGCATCAATAAGGAACTGTTATAGATTATATAACATATCTAAGTTATAATTGAATCAAGATATATATTTATAACTCATCTTTATATTTAACCAGAAGAAAGCGTAATGATAGCGAAGAAGATATCGAGAAAGTTTTGGCCGAATTGGAATTAGAATATCGTGGCAAAAGGAAGAAGTCAAAGATAAGCCAGTCGAACCAAAACCTGAAAATGAGGGCAAAAAGAAAAAAGGAAAGAAGGATAAGAAAAAAGAAAAAAATGAAATTATTGATATTAAAGAAGAGTTGAAGACTACTAAAATCCTTGAAGCGAATGATATGAATAACGAGGTGGAAAGTAGAACTGTAGAAACTGCTGCACAGAAGAAAAAGGAAAAGAAAGAGAGAGAAAAGCAAAGGAAACTTGTCCAGAAAAAAGCTGTACGTAATTTTAAATATTATGTTTGTTACGTATAATACTTACGTATAATATTATGATTTATTAGATGTAAATTAATCAACAATAGGAAACTGCTAAGAAAGGAGAAAATGAAGAAGGAAAGTCTATAGATACAATGGAGAAACAAATAAAAAAGAGCCAGAAGTAAAGGTATCGCAAACAAAAGGAGTATAATTAAAGGAGATGAATGAAGCAGATGTTTCTGCAGCTGGTGAAGGTGATGAGGGAAGAAAGAAGAAAAAGAAGAAGCAAAAGAAAAAGGTGACAAATAGTTTTGTGACCCCTTTAGGGAGATATATTTGTTAGGATATAACATTAATTTATGTGTACATTTAGTATAATTTGATATGTGCAATAGGCAAAGGTCCTGGGAAGAAGACTATTGCTGCAATGCAAGAAGCCTTAAAGAAATTAAAGGAAGAAAAGGAAAGAATGAAACGAGAAAAAGAAGAACGACTATGCCAAGAAGAATTGAGACAACTAGCTCAGTGGGAACAACTAAGGCTTGAACAGGAGCGAAAGGAAAGGAAAAAACTCAAAGAAAGGCAAAGAAAAGAAAGATTAAAGTCAGAAGGGAAACTTTTAGCTAGGAAATAAAAACAAGACAGAGCTAGAGCGCAAGCTATGTTGAATGCGCTTAAAGCTCAAGGTTTAGATTTACTGGATGCAGAGGAGAAGAAATTTAGACCAGGTAATTACAATACTATGGCATAAGAAGTAATATTTATAAAAATGGATTCCAGTACACAAACAAATGCCGTTTTAGGAACTCGCGTAAGACCGAACAAGGTAAAACAGCAAACGAGTGTCGATGAAAAAGACAATGAGAAAGTAGAGGAAAATGTTCCAGAGGCGGATAGAGTGGAAGTAGAAATTGTAGATCAACAGGTTAAGGAATCTGAAGAGAAGAAAGACGATGTGAAAGATTCATGGGATGCTGAATCTAATGAAGATGAACAGGACGAAGGTATCGGTTATGTATAACTACGAGTACGTTTTCAATCATATCGATTGAAACATTTTCTAATAGAAGATAATTTAGTAGATAAATTAGACGATGTGCCAAAAACTTCCAAAAGATTAAGTATACATGAGAAAAGAAAAGCAATCGCAAATTGAAGATAGTAAAAAAGAATCGTCGGAAAGTGAGTCAGAAAGCATGAGTGGTAGCGAATCAGAGACAGAGGAAAGCGAAGATGATAGCGGGTTAGAAGCTAAAGTATCGGATGCAGCAAAGAAAAAGGAACGAGTTAGAGAACGAATACAACTTCTGAGAATGGAAGCGGAAAAGAAAAAATCGTTAGATAATCTTCGAGCTGTCGTAGTGTGCGGTTTAGGTCATGTCAATACTGGGAAAACGAATATTCTTGACAAGTTGAGGAGAATGAATGTACAAGACGGTGAAGCGGGTGGTATAACGCAACAAATCGGTGCGACAAACGTACCTATTGATGCTATTCGAGAATCAACGAAACACGTGAAAGGAGTAAGTTATTTCTTATACACCGTATACGGCTGAACTCGTTAATAAAAAGTAATAATTTCTTGCAGTTTGTCGATAAGAAATTCAAAATACCTGATCACTTGATAATAGACATACCTGGGCATGAATCTTTTAGTAATTTAAGAAATCGAGGATCTTCTGTATGTGATATAGCGATATTAGTCGTAGATATTATGCACGATTTAGAACCGCAAACTATCGAAAGTCTTAATTTACTGAAGGCAAAGAAATGTCCTTTCATCGTAGCTTTAAATAAAATCGACAGGTTTTTAAAATCAATTGCTGCTGGCCTATATAAACGAGATCCTAAGGAAGAAACGCAACAATTTTTACAGATTATACGATTGCAAACTATGAATCGAAAAAATGTTCAGAACATCATTAAAAGCCAGTCTATTAATACACAGCGAGAGTTTGAGAAACATTCGATAGATGTTATCCTGCAATTTGCCGAACAAGGCTTGAATGCTGCGTTATATCACGAAAACAAAGATCCTAGAAGTTACGTATCCCTTGTTCCCACTAGTGCTATCACGGGTAAATATTACATAGTACGTCGTTTTTTGATAATTCGTGGTTTCGACGTAACTTAATAGGAGATACATATATCGTTACACATGATATAACTTTTTATCCAGGTGAGGGTATGGGTAATATGTTATCGTTAATAGTCGATGCGTGCCAGGGTCCACTAGCTAAAAGACTCATGTACAGCGAAAAGCTTTAAGCTGCCGTTCTGGAGGTGAAAGTGCTGTCAGGTCTAGGAACTACGATAGATTGTATTCTAGTCAATGGAATGTTGAGAGAAGGCGGGACAATGATAGTAGCGGGAACCGATGGTCCTATAGTGACTCAAATCCGTTCGCTGACATCATCTTTAGCCTGAAACGTCGGACGATAACGCATTCTCCAATTGCAGAAGACGTACATCGAGCATCGCGAGGTGAAGGCTGCGCAGGGGGTAAAAATAGCCGCGAAGGACTTAGAAAAAGCAATTGCGGGTAAACATTTTATCGAAATCTGCGCGTATCTGTCACAAGCATCGTTAATAATAGGAAGAAAAAAAACTCACGCTTGGATATTTGGCAAATAGGATTGAATCTTCAAGTGGCACAAAAACGGGACGATATGGACGTGCTGAAAGAGGAAATTGCAAAGGAGCTAGACAGCGCACTCGGAAATATTCGTCTGGCGGTACGAGGCGTTTACGTGCAAGCGTCAACTTTGGGAGCCCTCGATGAATCGTTAGACTTCCTGAAAAGTAGCCATATACCTGTGAGTTTCGTTTATGTCACGCGAGTTACATTTCTACCATGTAGGATATTTACTGCTCGATCGAGCCTCGTTCAGCGATAGAAGCGACGAATCGATACTCGAAAGTTAAGAAGTCGATTGGAAAGAAGAATTTCGCTCATTTTTTTTCCCTCCCAATTCATCCGGAGGCTGTGAATGGCGTCCGTTCGCACGCGTTTAATGAAATGTCGTTCGATCTCTCGGTGGAACAGCAGAACGGCAGAACGGCGAAATAGCGCTGAAAACATATGCGCGAAAGTAAACTGTGCAACCGTCAGAAAGATCGATGGTAAAGCGGACAGAGGGACCGAAAGCGAAATAATGGGGGGAGAGAGAGAGAAAGAGAGAGAGAGAGAGAGAGAGAGAGAGAGAGAGAGAGAATTGTAGTAAAAACGAGAAATAAAAGCGGAGAATGCTGCTGCGTTTGCGATGCAAAGCAACTTTGTTACATGCGGTAGATGTTTATCGAATTTCGTTTCCACCACATAACACGGTATAATTATATGAAAGTGGAAAATTATTTGATGCTATTTATATGTACCGGCTCGCAAACACTGTGTCGAAGCAGCAATTATTCGCGCGCGCGCGTACTGATGGAAGGGCACTATGGTGCTACAGCCACGGGAATAGACCGAGTAAAGACCGGGGTTTAACACTTTTTAACGTTAAGTCGCGCTCCACGTCTCCTTTCATTCCGGACGCGTCGTTCATCGGAAGGTTACATAAATAGAAGGTCCAGCTGGTCGTCGAATCGCTCATCACGCGAATTTCCAAATTCGATCCTCCGAAATACCAAGCCCTTCGCGTAGAGAAGTAATTCCACGCGTTCTTCTCGTGTCTTCTTACGTGGGATCGTTCACACGTCTCGAGGCACCTTGTACATCTCACGAATCAGAGCAGTTTCTAGATGACAACGTATGCTAGCAACGTACGTAAACGAAATTTATGTCGTATTAATTCGAAGAAAGAGATTATTTCATAAATTCATTATGGTCAGTTGAATAAAACCGGGAAACGGCAGTCTCGGTATCTTTAACATTGTAAAAATTCGCGTTACACGCTGTCTACTGTATTACATTACGCCAGGCAAATTTTACAAGTCATAACTTGGTTATTAAGGCGTTTACGATAAAATGGCAAAGGAGGGAAGTAATTGTGGTCCGCGAAGCGCTGCACGCCCCGAGTGCTTTTTAGAACGGGTGCAACGTAACGGAGATGCGTTCGAACAATGTTCGAAAAATCGTAGTTTCTCGCACAGGGTGAACAGAAGAATCGAAGCGGATTTAATGCAAAAAGTCGCGAGGCGAAACGCAGAATCGTAAGATCCAGGTGGTCCACCCTGTGTAGCGGAAAGATACGCGAGGAAAGGAAGGTTAATAGCCGAGTTAAAGCTACCTAGGTTGATACCTTCTTCTGCGTGTCCGTGAACGACCTCGGACGCGACTCAGACCGCAAAGGGTTAACGGAGGCGTAAGTTTAATAAATTAGAATTTCCTTGTTCGGAAAACGTTCCGCGATTATGACAAGAGGCTGAAGCTGATCCCTTTTTCTCCTTCAGACCCCTCCGTTTCTCACTCCCTCTCCCTTTCTCTCTCGCTTCCTCTCCGCTTCCTCCTGTTTGTACCACCATTTCTTTCGCTGGCAACATCTGTCGCCCGTCTTTTCTCCGTGAACTCTGTCTCTTTCCCTCCGTTTTCTTCCCTCCCCCTTCCGCCCTTCATTCGCCGCCCCCCCCCACTTTCCGCCATTTTGTTCTCCTCCATTTCCCTCCTTCACCCTCTTTCAACACCCACCGCCTTATGCGTCGATAGCATCTGTCGAATCGCAAATTCCAAACGGCTCCAGCGTTTCACCACCAGTTCGATGCTTTTCTTCCTTCGAATTCGCCTGTTTTTTCGCTAGAAACAGGGACTGTCGAGAAATTCTAGCCGACACCTTTGGCTCTTCGGCAGAAGATCTTCCTTTTCTACTCTTTCCGCGTCGAAAATTTCCCGAGCTTCGGGGAACCGCGCGAGTCGCGACGATTAATATCGTTCGGCGTTTCGCGAAAAGCGTAACGCATTTCCTTGAACTTGCTCGATTTTCCACGCGTTACCCGCTCCTCTCGATATTCTCGGCTCCGCTCTTATCCCCCGTTTCCTCCTCCTTCTTTCCTCTTTTCCCCATTTCTCTCCCCTTTTTTGAGTCTCGTTTGACACGTTTCATCCGACGCGGTCGTTAATTGCGTTCCTCAGCAACGGTGCCTCTCTCATCCTCGTTGACCACCTCCCACGCTATACCTTTTTTTCTCTCTCTCTTTCTCTCTTTTTCATTCATCCGGTCATACACACGCAGTTCGCTCCTTCTTACCATATTCCGGCGGATGGCGATTCAGCGTTCGTCAATGAAACACGACTATCTCTCGGTGTTTCGGTGAGTAGGCTCGTTTATCGGACTTCTAATTGGCCCGCGTTTTTCTTTCCTTTTCCCACCGGTTCATCGCCGCAGGTTCGTTCGTTACGTAAAGGTCACGAGTTTCGGCAAAGCTCGTTCCACTGTCTAAAGGCTCCTTCCCATCAGACTCCTTCGATTTCTGCTCTCGTTTCTTCCTCTCTCGTTGTACTATAGAAATCGTTATCATAGTCGAGCGATGATCGGCTCGGGAGGGCGAGCATGCCTGGAATCCGAAGCGAGTTGCACGCGCGCGCGCAGGTATGCTAATCGCGGTCTTGTTTACAAATAATAAGAGTGGAAAACAATGACGTAGGTGCGGCGAAATGCCGGGTATTCGCGTGGACGAGTAGCGGCGGTCTCGCTATGGGGGTCCAGGGTAAAAACCGCCGCGTATCTTGTCCTAATATCGGAATGCGGCGCCACACCGAAAGTCTTATAAAGCCGTCTTATCTTTAAAAAAATTCGCGGCAACGTATCTCTTCTACTCGTCCTGATTATCGGCCCGCCGCTCGTCTCAACTCGAAAATTAGCTCGTAAATCTAGCTACTGTTGCACTACCACTTTATCCGCTGGCAATTAGTCGTACATTATCCTTCAATAGTTTTGTTATCTTAATGGGACCGAATCCTCGACGCTAGAACCGCCGGCCCACTCGAAATTCCCGCTTTCCCCGTCGCCGCATTCGATAAAAGCTCCTCGCTTTAGGTAATCGCGTGCGCGCCTGTTTGATCGATCGCATCTTTGAGATGCGCGTACCTAGAACGTGTCGCAATAAGCAAGCCACGACGAATATACTCGTCAAACACGGAGTACGCGTTGTTGTTGCGATATAGTATCAGGTTGCAGCCAAACGACTCTTCTGTTTTTTTTCCTTTCCAATTTTATCACTCGCCTAATCCACTCACTCTGTGCGTGTGGCTATTTATTTGCGTCGCGTCGTTTTAGTTACCACTGTGTAACTTTTTTTTTGCAGGCGGGTAACGCCGGTCTTTGTATTAACAGTTTTTTCGTTAAATACGCGTTTTTATATCTGTTAGAATTCTTTTTGTCTACGATTTCTTACAAAAGTACAGTAAAACTCGTAACTCGAAAATAATATCATATCTAATATTCGGTAAAAGCGGTAGAACTTTGAGAAATCTAACGGCAAATGTGGGATTCATATCGAATTATTCCGGTATTAATTTATGTTAATTATCTACTCTATTTATGCGCATTCGCATACTCTTATGGTCTCCATGAACAATATATTCACATTCCACATCCGACCTATTCCATACTAGTCTTTCGAACTTTCTAAACCTTTAAATCACGCTTAGATGATTAAAAAGATGTCAGTCGGGTATATTTCGTTTGTCGGACATTTTCGCAACATTACCTTCGCAAATCTTGGTTTCAATTAGCCGTTCTCGTTTGGTGAATGATTTTTTATCTCGGTCAATAGGTTTGAACGCTGTACACGAGTACATTGTCTCGATAGTAGGAGCATCGTAGTTCTAACCGACGGAATAACTTGTTTGTATGTGCATCGACGCGTTTATTTCTACGTTGTCGTGTCTCGTCGCATCGGCCAGCCGAGTCCGGACAGCACGCGTTACTAGTTATTTTTGCGGCCAAACAGCACACGCTTGCCCGCATAACGTTCCACGTTACGGTGACAGTGGTTTACGCTCTACCTTGATATTTTGTTTTCCTTCCGAGTACGGAACTCCATGGCAAAGCCGGGCCGAGAACTTCCCTTTTAAACGCGGACCCGACTCCACGCGGACACACCTCTCTCTTACTTGGCCTTTCTATTGTTTCCCTCGAAATCTAGGCGTCACCGCACGAATTTTTCTACGAATTCATCGAATCGACGATCCGAACGTCGAAAATCGCTTTTAAAATTTTGATAATCGTTGGTGATTGCGATCTCCGTGGATTAATTGCTCGTTATCCCGAAGAACGCACGGACTCAAAAATCGCGTAGTTCAATCATCGGTGCGTTAAGAGATTTTTCGGTTTGCAGTATGCTGGAATTCGGATCGGCTCGGTGGTGAAGAAGGACGTAATGAAGGCTTCGATCGTGTTGGAACACGATAGCCAGTGAGTATTTCAGTACCGATTTAGACTAGACACGTTACACGGGATCGACGTCGACTGGTTTACAGATACGCGACGATCCTCGCGTTCGACGTGAAGGTCGAAGAGAGGCCCAGGAGTTGGCCGATTCTCTCGGCGTGAAGATCTTCCAGGCAGACATCATATGTCATCTGTTCAAATTCACGGCGTACAGGGAAGAGCTGAAGCAACGGAAATGGGACGAGAACAAGCACATCGCCGTGTTCCCTTGCAAACTTCGCGTGTTGCCGCAGGTATGCGCCTCCTAGCTTCATTTCCCTCTGTTCTTCCGCGCTTGTCGAGAGCTGGACGAAAGTAGATCGTCGTCACGACGCTCGTCGACGTGGACTCCGGTTGTTAAAAGGCTGTTATCTCGCGTTGCAGTACACTTTCAACTCCCGTGATCCGATCGTGGTGGGCGTGATAGTGAAGGCAGGGATCGTGAAGGAACACCGCTCTGCGTTCCCAGCAAAGACGCGAGTATTCGACTCGCCCCTTATATTTGCCACGTTACGCTTTTGTCAGTACGCTGCACGTTATCAGAAATGTCTCTGCGGAACGCTGCATATGAGGCATACAAATGGAAGGGAAGTTCCGTCGCGCGAGAATAATTGCACTGCGAAAAAGCGCGGCCAGGAATTAATTTAGAGTCCCGTCACGGTAACCGCGTGTCTCTTTTCCCTCGTCGCCTTTGAATACGATTATCCGCGAATTCGAGTCGAATCCTTAAGGAGCTCTGCGGCTGGAACACTTGTGAGCGAGCGCTATCCGCCGGCGCGTAAGTGAAAGTACGGTTCAGTCCAGTTGCTGCTCGATAGATCGCCTCGATCAAACGCGTTTCCTCCAGTTTCTTTCCATTTATTTCCCTTTCCCGTAGGTGTCACTCTACTACCTCCAAGCTCCGCATTTTTCCAGCCTGAAGGCTTACTCCGATCGCTCTTCTGATCGTTGCGCTGCCACTGAAACCGCGAACGCCTCGCGTGTTTTTCACCTTTCCGCTCCGGGTGCCGAGAAATCGGCAGTTTCTCGAGGAGAAATCCTCTATCGCTACGGCAGACACGGTAGAAAAGCTTCTCTCGAGTAAATACCAGTCTCGTTTGAAGTTGCTCGATAACCATCGAGATCTCGTCGCGACATTCTCGCCTCGACCCGCTCAGGAGATCAACAGCAGATTCGAGTAAATTGCGACTCTTAATTTCATTACATTACGCGCTATTGAGAAAGAAAACCTCGTCGTTTGGGGCTGGTTTCTCGAGTCGGTGTCCGCGTAACTCCTGCCGCGTGTATGCTCGTTGACTTAGGGCTGTCGACGAGCGTTCGAAAATGGAAAGCAACGAACGGGAATTGAGATTTACGAAACGGCGGAGGTTTCGAGAGTTGTCGGGGCAGTAAACGTGGCGGTTTAGAAAATTGGAGGAGATTATCAAGTGGGTCCCATCGCCTGTCGGGTTCCTTCTCTCTTTCTCGTAAACTGGTGGGCAGCGGTTCTTTGCAGCCTCGTTTTACGCGGTAGCTCGCAAACGCTACAGGTTGCCTAGCCTCGAATTCGTAGGCGTCGCGATGCCATTAGCAGCCTGAAAATTCCCGTAAACAAAAATTCCAGGTATATTCTCGTGAAACACGTCCACGCGGCGGCCGTGCCGCGGACCGAAATGATTTACTATGCAAACAGTTCGCGTCCGAATAGTTGCGCTCTTTGCGCAACATCGTTTCGAATTTTCGTGCGTGGGAACCGCTTGATTTATCTGGACATAAGTGTTCCCTCCGCTCGTTT
Organism: Lasioglossum baleicum; assembly: GCF_051020765.1. Taxonomy (NCBI): domain Eukaryota; kingdom Metazoa; phylum Arthropoda; class Insecta; order Hymenoptera; family Halictidae; genus Lasioglossum; species Lasioglossum baleicum. The sequence goes on along the minus strand of NW_027470642.1, from coordinate 7,886 downwards.
AAGGAACATTCAATTATTGGCTTGACGACATTCAATTATTTCGTCCAACTCGAACGCCGGCCCATTGTCATGCCGTTCCTCCTGCTCTCGCGGGCCCTCTCGCCGTTTCGACGGGCCACGCGCCCTTTTTCTCCTCCCGTTTTTCCCCAATGTCACGTTCGACCTCGAGTAATCTCTCCCGATATCCCGATATCGATCGTGATCGCAGCTTTGCACGCGCGAGCGATCGATAACGTCCGCACAGGCATTGAAAATCGGTCGACTCTGTTGGTTTCTCGGTATCTCCGCGATTGCGAAGGGATTCGACGCGATATCGGTGTCTACGGCACACGGCGCCGAGACGCCGGTCGCTGCGGAAGAGAAAAAATTGCGCGAGCGGCGACGCGGCTGGCGGTTACGTGCCGAATGTAAATGCGCGGTATAAATTACCGGATTCGATAATATCGAAGCGTGTGAGGCTGATAGTAAAATTCGTAGCGGGCACGCGGCGTATCTACGTGTGCAACGAGCGTTTCTCGCCTGCGCGTAGAAAGCAGCTCCGACCGGCCGTTGCTGGTCCACGCGTCCTCTGCTCCAAACCGACACTTCTTTACGCCCTATCCTTCCCTTTCCCTCCGTTTTCCCCTTTATTTCATCTCCCCACGAATTCCATCCGCGGACCACGGGGCCTAGTAACCAGCAACTTTGCTCCAAGTCGATTGGAAGTGATGCTACCGAGGTATCTGGCTATATCTTACCTAGGAACATTCGAATCCGTGTTTTATCGCGTTAAAGAACGATAGATTCTGTGTTTCGAGGTTTCGAGTTTTCCGGTATAAATCGGAGCCGTAATTCTTCGAGTTGAATTTTGTCAAGTCTTGAAATTGGAAGTTAGAATCACCGACCTGGAATGTGTAATTAAATATGACGGATATATATAGTATACGTGTATGCATAGTACCTATTGGGTTGCTTAACAAACAACTCCAAGTATTTTTAGTATAAACTGAAGTCATAATTGCTTCTGGATCGTTGTTACGTTGAATTTAATAGTAGGAGGTTCTTTGGGTAGAATTCTGTTAAGCCCCGAGATTGGAGGTTAGGATTACCGACTTGGAATGTGTAATTAAATATGGAAAATATGCATAGTAGGTATAAGCTTGGTATTCATTGAGCTGGCTAACCGGTAATCTCGGTGCTTGTCGCGCGAAACAGCAGTTGTCTCTTATAAACAAAAGAAGGATTATCGAGTAACGCATCGATCATTTTAGCGTACAATTTTTCACCGTCTTGCGAGCAGCTGTGAATTTTAATCGCCGCGTGGATATATATCATCGAATAGGTAACGAGAGGAGGAAGCGATGAAAGAACGATTCTGTTCCGCATCGAGGAATTAAACACGCGTAAAATTATTAATCTCGTTTCTATCCGAATAAAAGTCGCGACGATTTTCCTTCGAAGATCTTTCAAACGGATAGATCCTGCTCTGTCCGTTTTCTCACACTCGAGGAGCGGGATTTTAATCGATTTCAGCGTGGACGTTAGGATTACGTAACGGAGACACGGCAGATAGCGAATGCATAAACGATACTGAATAGATTCGGTGCGGTATCAGCAATTGTCGGGGCAGTTTTTATTAGCGAGCGATGATCCAGATCGGATGTCGAATATCACGAGCGGACGAGAAGATCGCGATGCTCGCGACCCGTCGTGAAAGGAAGCTTGCGCAGAGAAAGACACGAGACACGCCTTCTACGTGATTCCGCAAGCGCCGCGCGTATTTCGCTCGTTTCGTCCATCGTCGTGGGCCATCCGACGCCTTCGGTACGCTAAACCGACGTTTCGAACCTCGAACTTTCTTTAAAACCTTCGCGCTCGATCTCCGAGTTTGCCCGTTGTTCCGTTTTCCAAAGATTCCGTTGCTTCTGCGTTCGCTGGTAATCCCATCGTGCTAGCTTCAACGTCGAAACGAGTTTAATACTGGATCTATCGAGGCGGATATACCATTTTTGTAGTTTTTGCAAAAATTAACGCAGGTTTTCGTTCGGGCAGTGATATAATTGAATTGAAACCTTTTGCTTTTGGAATTTTCCGTGGGTCTAGGACCGTTTTCGAATCGGTATAATTAAGAAACGGTTTGGCCGATCGGAATTCCTCGGAAAGGGAGAAAAATTGTCGCGGCCGGAAGGTGGGATTGACGAAAAATCCGGTGGTGAAGCAGAGATAAAATGCACGAGCAAACGTCGGAGGCATTTGCACGGCTTCCGTCGTTATCGGGCGTGCACGCGCGTTGCGCAACGACCTCGATAGGCGCTGTAACATCGAGCGGAAATCCGGCGGATTCTTTCAGCCTGCCGTTTTCTTGCCGTTCCTCCATTCCTTTTCTTCGCCTTATCCCTTTTCCTCCGTCGGCCCCTCTCCACTCCTCTTTTCCTTTTCCCTCCTCGATCACATCATCCATCTATGCCATACTCTTCTCTCCTTTTTTTCACGTTATTCTGCTTTCTGCAACGTCAGTCGCTAGATTAATCCGTCGTATCCGCGGTTCCAGCGAGTTTGAGAAAACTCACCGGGCTGCAGAAAGAATCTTCTTGCATTGAGCTTTGTTAGATTTGTCGTGAATTAATTCCGACGACAAGTACAGGGAAAATTGCAGAACACGAATTAATTCCAGGACGGAATTTTTTTATCGTCGTTTCATTAAACGGTTATGGTAATAAGGTATCGCCATTGAAATTGGGAAGCAGTGGAATTTATATAGTTTTTAACTAGCTCCCCACGATCTATATCTCAGATATACCCAAGGTAAATATCTTCTTCCTACGTGTGCCCCATTATTCGCGCAATATCGTTGCCGCGAGATTTACTCTTACTTCGAACAGCAACGCGATTAAGACTGGCGTGAAAATAAATTCTGAAATACAAGTTACGATTTTTCTCGGAAATCGCAAGGAAAGATCGAGCGGATGGCGGAGTCAAGACCGGAAATAATTGAATCTTATTACCGATCGATGGTCAAAGTTACGGTGTCACGGTGCGTTAAATCCTCGGCAACGAGGAGATAAATAACGCGATCGATAACGGTGGAAGGTAGCAGGAAATCGGCGGGAAAGAAGTATCTATTACGTGGCAAAAGAGAGTACGCTCCGCTTATCTTCCAACTTTCCGTGTCTATCTGGAATTGGATTTTTCCGTTCGAGACGGCACAGAGGCGGACATCGATCGGGAGATCGATCGACGATGCTTCGCGAAGTCGCGTCACCACGGCTGGAACCTCGAACAGCTCGAGACGAGCAGCCTTTCGATGAAAAAGAAGCCAGCTAGGCTGTTTCATCGTCGGAGCTTCGACACGCTATCCTCTCGTGCTCGAACCTCTGACTCGAATTCGAAACGGGAAAAAGGGCACGTCGATTTCGCGTATTTCCGCTAGATCCGCCTTTCTTACCGGTGGAATTTTTGCGAAATCCCCTCGGTTCCGTTATCTAACGTCGATAATGCGTCGTTTCCTGCGAGCCGATCTATGCATCATCGTTGCGTGCAAAGTCACGCCGCAAAAATGGTAATGAGGTCGTCCAGTCTTCTGCGAATCTATCCGTGCGAATAAACACGGACATTACCATTCCGATCGGGAAAATCTCGCGTGTGGAAAATCGCGTCGCGGAAAGACGATCGATCGAATCGATGTTTTCGCGAATCGCAAAGGAGCATCAAACTTATTGTTATCAGGAAGATTGGCAGAAAATCGCGTTGCGGGGGAATTACAGCTCTGCTTCGAACCAACTTCTGAGAGCAAACACCGAAATTAGCATTTCCGTCGCGAGATGTTACGCGTGGAATTGGCGTTGGGAAAAATCGTGAGGTCGGGTTTTTAGCCGCGTTTATTGTCCTCTGCGAATCGATTCGCGCGAGTAAACAGCGATATTACCATTTCGATCGAGTAGTTTTACGTAGTTGGGACGATAGAGCGGCTGCCATTGCCATCTGGCAGCCGATCTCTGCCAGCGAAAAAATGGTATTGCAAAACGCGATCGAGGAACGAAGATGACATCACGTCCAACGTTGTCCTTCGCAGATCGAGCCGTGCGGATAATGGATATTACTATGATATTTCGTGGTTAAATTAGCCATGTCCTGTAGGTTTGTCGGTCGGAGAATCCCGAAATTAGGGTTCGATCGGGGCGAGAGATTAGGCGAGGGATTAGGTGGAAAAGCGGGCGAGGAATGCCAGGCAAGGTGGTCATCGGATTAATCGCGTGCGTTGATCGATTCGAGGAACGTTACGCGGCGTTGCTACGTGTGCAGGTATCATTTCAATGGCATAACGGCCGGGAAAAATTAGCGGAACGGCGTTACGAATTTAAACGCGACTTCTGGCCGGTCGGCGATTCGACCTTCAACGATAATTATATCAAGGAAACGTGAAGAAGATTTCGGAACCACCACGAATGGTATTCCCGTCCGGAGTGACAGAAACTCGAAATTCCGTGGTGTGTGAGTTCCCTTCCGGCAGAAGGCCGCTCGTAACGTTCTTCCTTTCCCTCTCTTCCTCTCTTTCTTCCTCTCTCCCTCGCTCTCCCTCTTCCTACACGCTCGATCTCCCCCTAGTTTTCCTCCTCTTCCGGCTAGTAGGTACCAGAATACATTTGTAAATTTACCGATTGCGAGTAGAAAATTAACACGTCGTAGCGGATTGGCCGAGTGGGACCGCGAGGAAAGTTAATTAACGAGCACGTGAACGGAATACAAAACGTGTCTCATTATCGAGCGCGATGTGCGAGTCGTAGAACTTTGCTTTCGGCGAAGGATAGAGACACCGGGATCCGGAAAACCGGGTAACGCGGTAGGAGCGCGACGTTCTCGCCTCAGGATGTCACGAATCGGTACACGTGGCAAGAATTGTACTCTGGGAACACCGGAAACGCGCAATTTTCTAATCGTTTCTCCAAACACGACCAATTTCTTTCGCGAAGATATCCCTTTCTCGAGCGCAGAGATATCGAGATGAAGAAAATGGGATAACAGGTGTCAGAGGACTCTCGTTTGAGCAAGTGACGCGTTATATACTCCTGGCAAGGATGCAGTTAGAGTTAAGAAGGACGACGTTCGAAGGATCTTTCAAAATGGAGCGATCGCGTACAATTCTTCCGCGATTGTATTCTTTCTCGAGACGTGATAGGTCGCTTCTTTGCCTCTTCCATTTTTCACGTGACAAGCAACGGCGTATATTCCACCAAACTCGATATAAGATTCGTAGCGAGTTTGATGAATTTTCTTAGGTTTTAGGCTTACCTAAAATTCCCTAGACATTTACGAAAATTGTATTTTTCGAAAATAATTTCTGGTAACACTCGGAATGCGTATCGACACGCGTGACAAGGATAATCGAAGGCGAACGAGGACGATGGGCCAGAGTTCTTCCAGTAGTGTCAGCCGGTGATGATTTTCGGGAGAAATAGAGCGAGTTACGGGAGATTGCGGTGGAAAAGCGTATATCGGTACGCGTGGCAAGGGTATAGAGGATTAAGAGGACGGGACCCGAGCCTTCCAACCTTTCAGCCGCAGTCGGTCGCGCGAAAGGGAAAACGTGCCGGCTAATATTAGAGGAAAGTTCAAAATGTGTAGAAGAAGGGCATATAAGTGGAGATGCCGCCCCTTCAGAGGCGGAATGAAAAGAAAGGAAAAGGAGGGACGCGGGAGGGAGCGAGAGGGAGCGAGAAAAAGGTGAAAAAGGATGAAAGGGCGATGAGACAGCCGGCGATGGGGGTAAAACAAACATACATGGAAAGCGTATCTACAATTAGAGCGTCTATCGAGTAGCGTAACGACCGGAAGGAAGCCAGAGGCGTTTCCACGAAAGTTACAGACAAGCCGGAAGGCCGAAAGATGGGATGTCGTTGGTGTGTAAGTGGCATCGATGCGTTAGTATGCGCGTATTCTGCCTCATTCCAACTTCTCTCCCCTCTCCGCGACGCGTCTTGACAGCCTGTCTCTCTTTCTCCCTTTCTCTCTCTCTTTCGTTGTGTTTCCTAAGCAGGCAGCTAGTTAACGTTGCTATTGTAGCCAAGGAAGGAAAAGAAGATATAGCATGGGGAGAGAGACAGAAACGCGGCTGGCCGAATGTCGAGTAGATCATTTTACCTGGGCTCGCGATTAATTTTGCTAACCACGAGTACCGACGGTAATCGCCTTGTTGACGAAACAGAGCGGATCCAAATCCGGAAAACAATTGCCGATAAATTTAGTCAAGGTGTCACGAAAACTTTATCGAATTCGTCATGAGTCTTGAAGATTCGAATTCTTCGCGGATCTTAGGAAACAGGGAAAGCAGGGACATAGCCGAGAAGAAGACGAAAATAGGCGTGATAGGTCACGCTTGAGAGAATCGATGCTGACACGTGTAACTGGCAAACCTGGTTGTCTGGTCCCGAGCAGGAAAGTCTATTGTTTTGTTCCTTGATTTGTTTTCACGCCCTCCTGACGCGTTAGAGTCGAGATCAGACTGACACAAGATGATAGATCTCGTTGGAATATCGGGTAGACGACTGTGTAGACACGATCACTGTGCAACTGCCTTTATACAGTTACCCTTTGGGGATCAAACTGCGTCGTATACTCGAATCCAACTGATTCGCAATTAAATTTTCGCGTGCTTTCAATAGATAACGTTCGATCGTAATTTTCGATAGTGTTGCCCTGTTTGCACGGTATAGACCTTCATCGGAGCTAAATGTAATAAATAAATAAATGTCGAGGATTCCTGAAATTGCTGCTAGTACTCGGAAGTATGGTCGAGGTGGTGGGGATTTCATTCATTGACTCATCCGTCTGATTCATTAACAGGCCGGCAGATCAAAGGTACGTCGCACACGTGGCCGATGTGTAGCATAAATTTTAGTAATAGCGATTGATATTTTAGCTGGCTGTGCCTAAATCGAAGAGACCAAGGCACTTCGCGTTACGATATACGATATACACGTACATGAAATATTTATACAGAAATAGGAGGAAAAATAATTTAACCGACGAAATGAAATTTAATATCGATGATTGTAACAGTTGAAATAATATATCTATTCGTGGAAAATTGAAATAGAGTCAAGTGGAAGAAAGAGCAAATTTTTAGATTAAATATAAATAACAGTTTGCTCGTTACGCTGAATTTCAATCCAAGAATGCTTTTAATCTCGAACCCTAGTTTAATATTATTTTCATGTCATGTGATAAGGGCGATGACAAGATTAGCAAGATTTGTAAGACCAAGGCTCATTCTTCTCACTACACAGGATAAAGATAAATCGTACGTGTATTAATTTTTACTTCTACTCGAGTTCGCATGACTATGTAGATGCTATTGGCAAGAACAACAGCTCTTCTAGACGATTGCTATTAACAAACCGTATCAATAGAATTATTCTCTATTATCGTATCCTTACAGTCGAATGTTAATAACTCGCTACCCGTGAATAAAATTACTTACGTTATGTGTAACGGTAATTAGCGTATTATGTAAATTTTGGATAGCCTGTGGAAAAATGGCGGTGCGATTGGTGGCGAGCGCGATAGAGGTGAGGCCGGTCTTCCGGTACGCGCGGTTACGATGCTAGGGGTTTCCTGGTGGTTTTTATCGCGGTTTTCCGCGGAAGTGGAATAGAGCGTGGCTGGAAATGGCTGGGTGGAAACAGGCGCGAGGATAGGATCGGAAGAGAATCCCGCACAAATCGCAAAACGGTTGGCCGTTAGCCGCTCAGGCTCATACAAACTACAAAGCTTTCTAAATCGGTGCGGCACACGATAATAGACTTCCGGTTCTCGTCTCGCGCGTTCGCTCGCTGCGCTGAGTCTGCTCCCGAGTATGCCAACAGTCACCCTCTTTTCGTCCCGTTTCGCTTCGCTTCGCTTTTCCGTTC
>NW_027470641.1:0-34831 GCF_051020765.1 Lasioglossum baleicum | reverse complement strand
GTATTTTAAATTAAGTTGATTAAAGTATTAATCATTAAAGTATATTATAAGTTGATTAAATCTCTTAATATTGTATAATTGGTGCAACTCACTCGTCAAATTGACGGGTCTCGTAAATCTTGTGTTAAGCACCCAGAAGAAGTTTGAGCTCCCTCTTCTTGAGTATTGCCATGTCCACGAGATCGTTAACAGAGGCCAAACTCCACACCTAGCAATAGGACAGTGTTGCAGATGTAATGTGTACCTGTTCAACTTGCTACCTCTGCCTAATCATTCCTTCCAGGCTCTGGTAGTACGTCACCTTGGTTTTATGCTTCATTCTCAAGTTGTCAACGGGAGCATCGGCCACGATCGCTTTATTTCCATGCTTAGCAACCAGATGGGGTTTCCGGATGCCATGTGGCGTCGCAAATGTGGGCTCTTCGTCCACTACTTCACAACGCTTCTGCAGGCCTCTCTTGGGATACGCATCGATGGCATTGTGCCTCTCAATCCTGGCCTCATGGTCCGATGACACCGCTGGAGGATGTGTGTTGTGATTTTCATTTGGCTGCAGCCCGTGCGGCACGAGCGATCGCACACTCCCCCCCTAGATGTTCGGGCGCGACTGGGTAGCGCAATTGTTCGCAATTTTTTCATATTAACGACGTCTTTTCCACTAAGGAAGCGACATCCCTCGACAATCCACTGATGTTGTTGTGGGACTTCAGATGACCCTGTAAGAGCCTTTCCGTCATTAGAACAGTGGTGCAGTGCGGTCCGTCACCGATCTATCTTAGCGCTGCTGTCCAGATCTTCGCGGCCCTCTAGAAGTCTCCTTCTGGCTTTTCCAATCTTCAAGGGGCAGGTAAGAGATGGCTGGCTCCTCGTCTCGGTCTTTATGAGATTCGTAAGTCTATCCCTTCTTCTCAGAGGCATCAGCCAGCGCATCGATGGCACCAACAGGTCACCATCCTTTGCTTTCGCGTGAATAAATGCGTTGGGCATATCATTGGGGAGCCCCAGTCATTTCCTAACAGCTCCCGGCACCATCGAGTTGATCTTCTTAAGTTTGCTCAGAGTGGTGCCGATGACGGTCAGTAGATGGGAAAGCCCCGTCAGCACCATTATTCTGAGAGCAGACAGCTGTTGTTCAGGCTTCAGAGGTGCTTTTGTTAACTTGCCCAACGCCGACCTAAGATAGTCTTGGTCCAATCCTTTTGTGCGTCCCTGGGGTAAAAATGGGACGCCCAGAAGATACTTCCAGATGTCAGTCATCCGCAGTGACGGTCAACGACTGCTCACCACAGGAGAACTTCAGTCCATCATCTACTACTGTCTTTTTTTTGTGTGATACCGTCATAATGGCGGCGATGAATGACTTGGAGGTGTTAATCGTAAGCCTACGCCGCGCCAGATAGCTGTTTGCCTGGTCCAACATAAACTGAAGCCCACGTGATGTGGACACCACCAGGCCAAGTCATAATAGCCCTTAGCAACACCTATCATCATATTAACCCTTATCGGTTGCTAGCTTTTCATGCGTGATTCTCACTAGGTCGTAGCTGATTTCGGTAAATATTCGAAACCTCTTTTAATCAGAAAAATATTTTATTTGATATCTCCAATATGAAGGAATGGTTTTACCTTGCACGTTTCACAGATGGCAACTTACGATTCGAACATAATAAACAATCGTTATGTTTCCGTTCAGCATCAGGTTGTATGGTATGTACTTTTCCATCTAATCTATCCTGATTATCTGTAGTTGATGGCTTTCCATATCGCGGAGTCTCACCTTCACGGAATTCCCAATTAGGGACATAACTACTTCCCGACTAAATTTTATATGAAACATTGGTTTACTGTTGTTATGTTTACAATCGGCTTTATACAAGGTATAAGAATTCAAGGAGGATACTTCAATTCCCCAGAAAAAAACTTTCCGCTATCATTTTAATGTTCCGAGTAAAAAACAATACATAGATCCAAATTGGTCTGCACGTTTCACTCCGCCCATAAATTTGTTACAATTTAGAATTACTTCAGGTTTCTTAACTGTTTTAGTGCCAGGGGTTTTTAAAAGTCCACGTTGAATAGTGCCATGAAGCGCGATAGCGCTTCCTTCATTTATCTGCGAATAATGGAATAATGCGGATCAACGCAGTCGCGCTGCTCTTTTTTTCTTCGAAAATATGCCGCCTGGCGCGCTTGCGCTTCAGATTGATCGGCAATTTTTTAATCGTAACAATTTCATTAGTTGCGTTAGAAGCGTTATACTGATCACTCAAAAGAAAAAAAAATGAAAGAAAATTTGTAATTACGAGAGGAAACTCTGAATACACGCACGACAAGATTCATCCTGAATTGAGCGCGTTGCGAATTGACGATCGTGATCAAAAATAGCAACACACAGTACGCAATAGCGAATTCGCGCTGCATGGCACTAAAACGGTTAATCTTATGGCATCCAGGTATCGTAACGGTTGGAGGAGTTCGGGATTATAAAGCCTAGCATTTCCTATTTTATCCCCCCCCCCCCAACTCCTGGAAGTTCGCTCCTGTCCTTGCGAGGTGAGCTGTTTCCATCTCTCTGTCTGTTGTTTCTTCAAAGAGATGCGCACGCCCTCGATATCGTCAAGCGTGGCTGGCCAGCTTAGCCCCACTGATTTGGTATACTTCCTCATTGTGCCTTCCTGCCCCCTGTATGATTCTATGACCTCCGGATCGGTACTTGGCTTCATCTTAATTCCGCTTTGTAGCACGGATAATTTAATTATATCCTCCACTCTTTGCACCCCGGGTCCACCATGGTTTTTACTTGTGTATATTACTCCATCCGTCGTCAGCGGATGGAGGTGTAAGATTTTCTTTATTATTTGTTTAATTCCATGGTCTAATGACTCGAGGTCTTTTAGTGGTGTCGTACTGGCGGTCAGATGATAAATATATCGGGCAGGAAATATGTTCTGATTAGATTAACTTCCTGGTGGGGCTTTAAAGGATGACTTGTGGAACTTTATTCTGTTGGCTGGAGATTGAGTTATGGCTGGTTGGTGGCTGGCCAGAGATCGATCTTCAACATATGCTCTGATATTTCTAGGCTTGGTGCGTTGGGGTGGATGGTGTATCTAATAATGTCGTATGATGGTTTTTGATTTGGCTGCATTGATTGGACATTTTCTTGACAGCAGAGTTTTGATACATATATATTTTTTGGTGGCGCGGCGAGGGGTGGGGGTTATATTGCAGTGTATGCTGCGTATGTTATTATTGATACTGCTTACTTCTTATGACGTTTTGATTCTGTGTGAATTTTGCAGAGGTTTTAGGTATGTTTCTATACTGTCTAATTAGCTAGATATTGATGAAATCTGAAGTTATTCTTGGTGCTATAGGTATTTTAGGTAGAGAATCTAAATGAAGATGACTAGTGCTCGTAAGGGTGTAATTGATAAATGTTTTTCTTTAGTGGTATATGAATATGATTCCCAATTTTCATGCATAATCTAGGAGTGATTCAAGGGCGTTAATTTAAATCCTTTAGATTCCTGAAGGTAAATCGCGTCGATTGCCATATACTAATAAAGTTTTGTTAGGTGTTATTTGTAACGTGTAGTTGGGCTTGTTAGTTTCAATTATTGTGTAAGGTCCTATCCATTCTGGTGCAAGTTTGTTTTGTTTGTGGTCATTGTGTAAAAGTACTAAGTCATTGGTATTGTATAAGCTTTGAATTCTGATTTTTCTATCTTGGTCTCTCTTATATCGTCTCTTATTTCCTTCGATCGAGATTTTTGCGTATTTGAGATAGTCTACGTGTCTTTGTTTCCATAGGTGAGAGAGTTCCGTTTTGGTTACTTTAGGTGGTAGAGATATTGAGGATGGTAAATTAGCTGGTCGTCCAAATGTTAGTTCGAATGGCGTGTAACCGTGGTCGAATGTATAGAAGTATTATAGGTCATAGATATTAATTTTAGGTGCTCATCCCAGTCTGTGGAATCTTCACTGATGCTGGTTCTGAGTAAATCTTTAACAGTACCATGAGTTCTTTCAAACCTTCCATTACTTTGCGGGTGGAAACTTGTGGTTTTTATATGTTTGATTTTAAATGTCCTTTTATAAATTGTCCCATCATTTTACTAACGATATTCTGACCTTGATCCGTTAGGATGTGTTTCGGGGAAGAGAAAATATAAATGTAGTGATTTATAAGTTGGTCAATTATTGTTTCTGATCTTTGATTTTGTAAAGGAACGAGAATAAGGTATCCGGTTAAGTAGTCTTGTATAGAGAGTATAAACCGGTTTCCGTTGAAGGTGAGAGATAGGGGTCCAATGATATCCATGTCGATTTTATTGCAGGGATTGGAGGGGGGGGGGGGTATCGGTCATGATAGCTTCCTCTCTTGGTCGTATACGCGTGAGTTTATTGCGTTGACACGTATCGCAGTTCTTTATGTAGTTTTGTATATCGTTACTAAGATTAGGCCATAAGTGATTTTGTCTAATAGCGTCAGTCGTTTTATTTTCTTCTAAGTGCTGTAAATTGTTATGTGTTTCTTTAATGATTTCTAATTTTTTATTTTCACTGTACTCTTTAAATGTGCTGTAGCTAGAGAGATTTCTTTATGTATGTGATCGGATAAAAATCTAAGCATTAATTGAATTGAAACAATCTCGTAATTTTAGAATCCTGAGGTTAGTCCGAAATGAGTTTTCGATAGTACTAAATCATGAAGTTTTATTAGCCATTGGACTTCGTTGTAGTTTCCCAGTGTTTGTGGATTTATCTGTTCATATGAAGGTTTGTTGTAGATGAGTTTCAAATTGGTTTTTGGAGGATTTGTTTTCCATGTGCAGTATAGTTCGTAAAGTGTGCGATTGTCTCGGGAGAGTCTTCTGGTAGTCGTTGTATGGTCATTTTGATTTTTACGGGTTCGTCTTTTGTGGATTCTAAGTGGGTATATAGGATGTCTCGATAAAACGTCGGCTACTACGTTTTCTTTGCCCTTCTTGTATTCTATATCAAAGTCATATTCCTCGAGTTGTAATTGCCATTTCATTAATCCAGATGAGGGGTCTTTGATGTTTTTTAACCTAACTAAGGCTTGATGATCTGTCTGTATTGTAAACTTTCGTCCTAGTAAGTACTGTCGTAATCTTTTGATTTCTCAGACTATGGCTTAGAGTTCCTTTCAGATGACGTATAATTCTGTTCAGCGGGATTAAGGGTTCTGGAAGTGAAGTTACATTGTAAATTATCTTGGGATAACACGGCTCCCATTCCATCGTTACTGGCGTCAGCGGTCAACACAAATGGTTTGTCGAAATTGGGATATTTTAGTATAGGTGATTCGCAAAGTTTATTCTTTAGAGTGTCAAAAGCGGTCGTGCTTCGTTACCTCTGTCTGATACACTCGTGATTTGGCGCGACTGAAATTCTGTACCTGATAACATTTATCTTTAGTATGTTCAGGGCGTGTGCAGTGTTCGTAGATGATAACTCTGAGTTTCTCGTACTGGTTTTCTTTCATTACAAAGATGTTTGGCCTGAATAGGGGTTTTACATTTGGCACCATTGGTTGTTGTGTAGTAACTGGTTTACGATGGATGCGATCTTTGTTCCAGAGCTCAAGATCTGTGGCTATAGATTGAGCTTTGTTGATAGAACGTGGTTTCGCAGTAATGACTAATGGTCTAAGGTCTTTGTGTAGATTCATGGTGTATGTACGGATTGCTTCTTCTTCTTCGTCCTGCATTGCGACTTTCTCGCTGTGGGATTCGCATGTTTGTTTTGCACGGCATATAAAAGTTCGTTGAGTTGTTACCTAAATCGTTGATTGTATTTGATGCATCGTTTGAAGTTTCGTTCTACAACGGCTAGTAGTGACAGATGTGGATACTTGAGCTCTCAGAGTATCGAATAACTGATCACAGGTTTCGATTTTATGATAGCGAATACTTCGTTTAGCATTTTTGATTATTTTCTCAGAGACGATGATTTTTAGTAGCAAAAGTGGCTCTGAACACATGCTTTTGGCGAATTTGACTTGCCGTACGAAATCTTCAACTCCATTGTCATCTCGTCCATGCAAGGTTTCGATTGTTCTGATGATTTGGAATGCTGAAGTGGAACTTCTCCCTATGCCTAAGGTTGAGCTTGATTATGCTCGTTCAAGGCTGGGTTCGATCTGGGTAGTTGAGGTGGGTATCTGGGTGTAGCTTGGTCTTCTTCTTCATCTTCTGTGAGAAAGTGACATTCAATCTTCTTGAAAGCGTCAGCTAATTCTTGGTTTTCCTTTGCTTGATCTGTTTCATTTTGAGTATCCCTCATAGTTAATGTTTCTATAGAGTTCCACATAGATAGTTATGTCTCTTGGATTTCATTTATTTCTAATATTAATCTTTCTAAAGCCATCGCACTGGTCACTGAGGCAGGTGAACTTGCTCCTGATGTACTCATTTCGTCTTCGTCCCAAGTATAAAAGGGTAGAGGTAGAGGGTTTCTGTATCTAGTAAAACTCTTACCGTTCAATTCGATCCGGATGTTCAGTGTGAATGTCGTAGTTCCTACGTCGAATTTTTCCTCAGAAAATCTTGAGTAGTTTCTTCACATTTGAATAGCTTTGGATCCAGGCAGGATCGCTAATTTTGTGTCACGGGATGATACGTGGTATGAATAAATATCAAATATGCTGACGCATATGAATCTGACTTATATTTTAGTGGTCCGAAGAGGTAGGTCAGAGCGAGACATAAAAGTTGCTTTCGGTCTGAATGTAGAATTGGAACTGCTTATTGAGCCTGGCATAAGCCTTTATATACATATGGTTCACCTTAGTTGTCTAAAGTGAGGTGAAGCTTATCTTGGGGATGCTGAGAAAATAGGCCAAAGTTCGGGGATAGTAGGCCTATTTCACAGTAACCATTCGGTCCTCTAGCACGCAGTTACTTTCATCCTTCCGCACGCACTTGAGATAACATTAATTGAATGCCTGAGCCTAATTCGAGGCTATTGTTTATTATTCCGCGTTTTCGGGGAACGGCCCTAGCGTTCCCATCCAATTTACATTCATATTTCATTCGGTCTCGTAATATTAGAGAGGAATAGCAGTTACAGCTTACATTTCTTTCTACAAACTTTACTTTACGAGGAAATTAGCGTGACAAAATAACACAATACGAAAGGTAGACGGACGGGATTTCGTTTTATGAAAACAGAAAGGCTGCTTACAGCTTTTCATACGCTGATTGCGAATCTAATAGGAGGGACTGCTTGTCATTGGCTTATGAAATAAATAAATAGGAAATGTTTTTAAGAAAATATTCTAATGGTAGTAATTTTTCTTTGTTATCTTTATCGTCTGCTTTAAATGTCGCTAACCTTCCCTCGTAAAATCAAACTTGAATGAAATAAAAAGAAAATCTTATATAACAAATAAAATTCTAATTTTTAAAAATTTATTACATAATTAATATGGAAACCTTGATAACTTCTTTCACTAATAATATCAGGTATACCGTTGCTATATCCGGTACCAATCGAAATTTTATCCAAATTTGTTCGGTTAATTAGGCATGTATTGCGTAAATTTGAATGTAGTTTCCCGTGGATAGGTAAATATCGATAAGAGATGATGCCCAAAAGTAACAGGTTCCTTCGCTACGTTATCACAATATTTCGTCAGAGACTCAACTAATCTTTGGACCTCCGCATGAACTTGTTTCATATACATTTCTTCGTCTAAATTTCCATACAAGAACGCGGTCTTTATATCAAGTCAATATATCTGCCATCAATTTTGCCTTTTTCCTATAAATCACGCACAAAGTGATACTTAATATCTATGTGCTTGGTTCTTTGGTGGGATTCAGAACTTTTTATTAATTGTAACGCACTCATATTATCTGTGTTATCTGTCTTATCTATTATAACACAAGGTTAATGATATTCATATTACAGTCGTTGAACAATTTTTTAACCATACGATTTCTTTTGCCTTTGATTGATAATGTGTTAGTTGATAATGTGTAGTGTTGCCGTTTAATTTGCAACGCAATTGATACATTCGTAAATTTACAAACCGAGCCAGATGTTAATTTCCGAAATCCCCATCTATTCTATAAAGTAATAAACCTATATCCGCGGTACCTTTGAGAAATATTATTACTCTTTTTGCGAATAGCAAATGTACCGCAGTTGGCTTATCTAAGCACTTGATGCTATTTTGCCGCAAGACTTATATGTGGTCTACTTATCGTTTGTAAGAACAGTAAATTGCCCACGGCTTCGCGATATGATAACATCTTTAGTAAATCGGTTGTATTCCAACTAACTTCTACTGGGGTTGATACATGAATCGCGTCTGTTAAATTAAATCTTTCGACAATATGCGTGTCAATATCATGGAATCCGGAACTGCAATCCGTCATGGTTTATATATTATACAAGTATTGCAGCTGCTGGATTTCTTGATTTCTTGAGATCTTTGCTTCTACAACAAAGCGCACACCTTGGTGAAGGATTCTTTCTGACCGAACTGCTTATACAAACTGATAAACAGTTCAGTCAGTGCATGAATCCGTTTCAAGTTAAACACATTATGTTTGATTTATTGATTTATTTTTCTTTGACCATTAAAGATCCTAAATGTATTGAAATTTATGATTATAATTTAGTTTTCCCTGAGATTACGATTTGGATGGCAAATGTAACTAAATTTTACGCACGACGGATATAGTCGTCGTGACACGAAATCCTGCCATTTCTCTATGACGGATATAATCGTGAAACACTGCTGACTAGTTAATACTCTTCGTCAATAGCTAATACTTCTTCTTCGATACGTCTTCACATCTAAAAAGAATTATTATTTTGCCGATACAGCTCGTATCAATCCTTTTTGTCTTAATAATCTGCTTTGGCAAATCTTCTGTTTCCAATATATAAAAGCTGTCGGGTTCATAGACATTATCTGCATCATTCATCGTCTTGCACACACGCAACCAGTGGAATGGTATCCAATTGCACTCTAAATAGTAACACGATACCACCGCGAATCGCTTCGTAGATGGCATGACAGGAAAACCTGCTTTCGATGGCCTTGGGAAAGATCTTACTTTTAGAAACGAATAGGAAATCGGATCCTCGCAATTTCATTAACATTCAGCCTGAAAGGAAGTTTGGAACGATGTAATTATCCTTAATATAATATATTTACTTTCTGTCCTTCTTACTTATGTCTTTTAATTTCGTGTAACGTTCAATGAAAGTTTAGTAATTATTTAGCTTTCCATCTTCAGTGATATTGATGTTACTGAGAAGATTTCGAATAATTTTTTCTAGTCATATACACGTACTTACGCAGTACTTTCATACATATGCGAACCATTGTGAAGCCATAGTGATTAACTCCCTTTATATTTTTAAATTTTAACGTTGAAACGCTTAATTAGTACGTACCTCTTCGTACTTAATCTAAATATTCTTATAATTACAGTCAACGCTACAAAATGACGAAGAATTTTAGTTTTAAAGGGAACCTTGCTGAAATAATAGATCTTATTTCATGAACGGCTTTTCGGTCTTAGTTTCGAGTTCTTTGCAAAATACCAAAATGTGTATGTCAAAGAAAAAAATTTTTTCCTCCAAGCATACGTGAAATTAAGTCTATAAAACTAAAATTATATTTAAAGCTATTATATTGTTGTATATAATATAAAATTGAGTGAACAAATATTAATAACTGTAATACAAATATGTTCATTATGTTTCCTGTCTTTGCAAAACTCTTTTTGGAAGGTATTAATCTGAGAGTATAGGATTTTTATCGAATCATTTTATTTTTTATTAAATTCATGAGTTTTATGAAATTGGCATACTTTGTAACATTACCATTCTGATTGTCGCGATAGACCTCGGTATTTATTAGCCTTTGTACTATTCTGTGATATAACTTTTAAATTAATTTAGCGAGGTCCCATTGCATAGCGAAATCTTGAATAATGATATTTTTGGTTCAGGTGGTCATTCGATCGAACAAAGCGAGGAAAGGAAAAGATATTGTCTTTTAAAGATCATTTCACAGCCGATGATTAAATATTAGAAATCCCAAATATTAGAAAGATCACCGAAGACAATGACGAAAATCAACGGCTACGTCTTTCAATCGAAATGTTAATTATTTGAAAACGGAATAGTTAATTACACACATGGTGACATTTATTCTGTCTCACTTGATCGCCCTACGATACGTACGTTGATATTCGTCATCGTCTTCGGCTAATAGCGATCACTGCCTGTGATCTTAGGAATATCAGCGGACTTGAACAGTAGTGTAGATGTGAACACGCTGTGATTTCTTCTCGCGAAAGCATAGTACATATGATTCAAAGTACGGAACTGCGACCACCATCGATCTTCGATTATGATCTAACGAACTACACGGTAATGAAAACAAATACATCAGGATCTCGACTGTCTAGAATATGGTCATACGAGGAGAAGATTATGTACTAAGAACTATACTTTGAAGCGCTAACGAATTCGCCCAGTGCAAACATGGAATAGAATTGTTTCTAGATGTACAAATAATTGACATTGGCTTGTCTCAGAGACAAACTTGGCATATGAAAAATCTCATTAACATTTTTAAAATACAGTTCATCGTACACGACAATCGAGTGGGTAGCACGTGGCAGTAGTGCCATAATTATAAGGAGAAATATAATGTTCAATGAAATAGCGAAATATGAAGGAACGTATTTAGGAGAAAGTTGAATTAAAATAAAGTTATCTGCATTATTATAAGCAGATAGAACTAATGATAGATGCGGTGTATTGCTCATCCTAGACATCGGATAACTAAGGACCAGTTTAATCAATTTTCAAATGCCTTGAGCGCTAAATTTATTACAGGTTGACATTTCACCGTGAGAAGCTATCCGAGAGATTCGGATAATCTACTAGAATAAACAATTCTAAAGGTAGAAAACTACGAAAAGCTTTAGTTATCTACAGTTACAACAAGCCAAACTCTTAGCTCGGGAAAGTTGTAGTGGCCTATCGATAAAAGCTACTTAATGTTCTTGACGTATTCATAAAGAATACTGGATAATAGAATAATTACGACCTAACATTTGTCTTCTTTGCTATCGTTCCAAAATTTATACCTGCAACGCTTAACAAAGCCATGAAGAAATCGTTTTATAACAAGTTTGACATTAGAACATTGGATATTAATGAAATCATATTTGGGAGAGCACTTAAAGCTAGTTAGTCTACCGAAGCCATCCACCGATATATAGAACATGCAGTACAGGATACAATGGGTCATCTGTGACATACAACAGATGTTGCCAAACCAAAAGAGGCACAAACATTCACCCATCATATTTTACACTCAAAATATGTCAAAGAAAACGTCACATACGTATGGCAATACGGTTCTCGAGAAAGTGAAAAGGGAAAAGAATTTCCCGAACAGATTGAAGAGGTAACTAAAGAATTACTTATCAAATTCAGAAATTATAATGCAGAACAATAAATATGAAAAAAGAGGTCAAGATACCGGTACAATATGATAGGAAAAGAGGATAGATACTGGTCAAAAGAAGATGACGATAAACAAGTTTTTGCAAGACATCTAACACGTACGTTTGTATGTACCGCTTGAGATTCCAATTACTAGCCGGCAAGCGGATATTGGTCTTATTTTCTAAGAATCCTGAACTACCTCTGCCTAAATGTTTATATATTTCTATAGACACTATCGACTTCATCTTTAAACTGATAGTATAAAATGGAATAAAACCTCTGTTGACCGAAAAAGACGTATGCGAACGACTCGCATTTGCTTAGCTAAATATTGACTGGGAATGGAGTAATGTCATATTTATTGACAAAGCATCTTTTTTGTAAACTAGTCACAATAAAACAGTTCAATGGGCTGTTAAGCACGCGGTAAAGGTGCACGCCTGTGGCTGTTTCTTGCAGCAAGGATTTGTCAATCTGTATCTATTTACCGATAAATTGAATGCCGAAAGAATATTAAAAATTTACGAAAAAACTTTATTGTTATCTGTCAAATTGTGGTTTACAAAGAAAAATATAAACTTATTCCTTGCGGAACGACAAAGGTCCAAACCATCGGACCAGAGTCTGAATGACTGACATCATCTGGCATCTGTCAGCAGATGCGGCTATCATAGTCACCCGACGCCAATAACATAGGAAATGTCTCTTCTACAGGAATATTCATTAAACTTAGTGGAATGTATGCCAAGAAGATGTCGATCAATTATCGCTGTTCGTCGAAGAGCGATCCAGTCGCAGATTCAGTAGTACACGATTCCTTTCTGGTCTCACCAAACACTGAGTTTCTTTCTACGATTCCGAAGCGATGTGACTGTGCCCTCAATATCGAAAGCCACGATTTTTTACATTTGGAATTCTCGAAATATATCTACTTCTCATCGGTAGTAACAAATCGATGCCGGACACTCTTTCTTCCATGCTGCAAAAACAGAATTTCCAAAGTGGCTCTCCGATGTTCTATCTATAAAAAAAAGCTAGAAAAGAAACACTACTTTATATGTTTATGTCGACTACGTGTATCGTTTGAACGAATCATGTCCAAAATCCGGAAACTTAATTGTACACCTGTATAAGAGCTGTCTTGCGAAGATTGTATATAATGTCGGAAACAATGTTGTCTCATTTTACGGAATTTTAGCGAAGGGTTTGCACAGTGTTATTTACGCGACAGAAAACTTCAAACTAGGAAACGATAACTGTGCTGATAAAACGTTTAAATATTTAAATTTTAATAATATAATATTAGATCGTCCGGAAAGTCATTTCGTTTTTTCCCAATAGAGGATCTAATTGTATTTTTTCACATCCAGTTTCACACTTTAACCGCATAAAAAAGAAAAAGAATGAAATGACTTCCCGAACAACCCGATATAATATAATATAATATAATATAATATAATATAATAATAATTTTAGACACCGAAACAGGTCGAATTCAACATATGAAATGTTTAATAGATTATTGGGATAGAAGCAGGCAGTGATAGACGCACTATCCTATTTTCACATTTCATTTGAACAGTAACTAAAACTTTTCCCGTTCTAAAACCATGTTTTTCATTGACTGTAGAATATTGTTCTGAAACGAACGTTTCGGTTTCTAAAGTAATTTCCGAAATTAAACAAACGCACATTTTCGTTGATTTACATAGTGATTAACTGCGTAATTAAAATAAATCAGAGTCGAGGACTTAAATAATGTTGAAACCTATACATTGTATGTAATGGCGACAGTTCTTGATCTACGTTTTAATGTGCATGAATCTGTGTTTCGACAATATCGAGAAAGAGAAACGGTTCATAAATTCTCGTGTTTCGGATACATTTCTTGATATCATCATTCGAGCAAACAGTCGCGTCTTCATTCTGGTCGTTGTTCGACAGCGAAATTCAGTAACAAAATGTAGGTAACGGTAAACAATATTCTGTTTACTGTTCGAGAAACGAATTAGATAATTATATTCGAGATAGTTACATTGGAATATAAGAGAGAGAATAGTACAAAGTATCCTAATTTGGCGTGATTGGCAAAATCAGTTTTGTCTTGACTTTCCACACCAGCACCGTTTGAATGGGTGCAGTAAAAGACAGAAAATATAATAAGCATCGAGAGAAGTGGATAAAATGTACCATGTTAAATAAAATCTTTCTATTAAATACTTAACACTAGAATTACATATGAGAGAATAGAATATTTCCAGCATTAACTCAATAACACTTCAGAAATTTCTTTTTTAGCTTAGCCGTGGAAAATGGTTATAATAGTTTTAAATAAATACATTCGGGAATTTGCATATCGTATAGTGTACAATAGTGTACTATAATAACTTGGATCATAATTATACTATTGTTTGCGTAGCATAAAAATGGTAAACTGGACTATTTTTTTACACATTTTGTCTTAGTCGTAAATTAGAATGAACATAATACTGTGCGTTAGGTGAAATGCATAAAAAGATGTGTTTATATTAGGGTGTCCCATAAGTTTCTTCGTTTTTTTTATGCGAAATGAATACACGATATTTTTTGTTTGAGATGGATTTATTTTGTTATATATGAACCGTTCTGTTCTATAACATTCTTCCATTTCTCAGGAAGCTTCATTATGCCCTCTTTCCAAAATTGTTGAAGCTTACTTGTAAAATATTCATCTAGGTGCGTTTTTATTTCGCTTATGGATTTGAAAGATTTACCACGGAGAGAATTTTTTAAGGAAAGGAACAAGTAGTAATCGGATGGAGCAAGGTCTGGGGCGTATGGAGGCTGAGGTAGAAAGTCCCATTCAAACTGTAATAATTTTTGCCTTACGGCTAACGCAACATGCGGTCTTGCATTGTCGTGATGGAAAACGACGCCTCATCGGTTCGCCAATTCTGGCCGTTTTTCTGCTATGGCGGCTTTCAGTTGATCCAGTTGATTGCGGTATTTGTCTGCATTGACCGTATCACCTTGAGGAAGGAGCTCGTAGTACACTACAGCTTTCCAGTCCCACCAAATGTACAGAAGAACCTTCTTCGGATGAAGTCCAGGCTTCGCAACAGTTGAAGGTCTATTTTCCTTGGACCAAATGCGTTTTCGATGCACATTTTGGTATAAAATCCAAGTCTCGTCTCTAGTGATAAGCCTCTTTAAGAAAGGATCCCTTTCATGTCGCTGGAGAAGCAAATCTCACTTAGAGACGCAGTTCATAAGGCCGGTCTCCGTCAATAGGTGTGGAACCCAAACTTCATATCGATTTGCATATCCCATTTTGATTAAATGCTTATGTACCATTGTTTTGGAAATATTAGTGGCATCCACTATCTCACGCATGCTATATCGTGGATTTTCAGTGAGCACAGTCTTGATAAGGTCCGCATCCGTTGTTACTGGTTGGCCGCTGCGGTCTTCAACCGACCGCCACTCGGAGGGCAGCGCGGTTGTTCGCCTCCACTAACTGCCCCTGCAGTGACGTCACCTTCTTATCCAGAGCGGCTATTTTTTTCGCTTGCCTTTTCCCTTCTTCGATAGCCGCCGCTGCCTCCGCCTGCCCTAAAGAGCAGGAGGGGGTGGCGAGTACGGGGCCGCAAGTACGCTTGAAGGTTTCCATATGTCCGGCCTCAATGCGTCTTGCGGCCGACCTCAGCAGCCTGACGTAACTGCCTTTTAAATTGAATGACGTACTCGCCACCCTCTCGATGACCGACCTCAACGGCCTCGCGTACGTACACACCAATATCTGCGGTAGTCATATTTCTGAGATTTACCGCGTACTCCTCCAGTTCAAGCTGTTTGGCCTTCGCCGCAGACTTCTTCTTTTTTCGTTGTGTCTTGGACCCGACAACGTCACCCGCACAGACACTGGCGATGTCGTCATCCGTGGAGCCAGTAGAAGTCACGGTGGTCCTTCCCCATTTCCTTTTGCCCCCGGCCTTCCCCAGGGGCATTGTGTCAGAACTGTCGGAATCTGATTCCGACATCGCCGTCTGAAGGCCTCTGGTGTTGCCGCTAGTCGAGGCCTGTTCGCCCGTTGGGGTCGCCGCTCAAGATACCGCAGCCTCTATAGTTGAGGCGACCGCTCCTGTTGCTAGAGTTATCCCTCTATCCTCTTCTGCGTCCGTGGCTGCTGGAGCGCTGTCTGTAGCCGCGTCAGCGACTGGTAGAGCCCTGGGTGGACCACTGTCCGAAGACCAAATAATCGCTGTTGGGGCTTGAGTGGTGCTCTGCCTAGTTTATCCAATGTGCACTATAAACAAATGTTAATTTATTTAATATATTTATTGTTTAAAATGTTCTGTATCGAAAATGTTATCAATGGTTTAAGTAATAGGTAATAGTTACTGGTAACATAACTTAAATTTGGCAAAAAGTATTATGAATTACCAAACTAAAATGTATTTTATTTGATTCTAAAAAATTTATTGTATTATCTCTTTATGATAGAAATACGAGTAAATAATTTATTTAAATTTTGTAAAAAAATTGAATTTTCTATGATTTATTAATGTATATATAAAAATTAAAACCATGAAAGCTTCTAATTGTAAAAAAAAGTGCTTTTACACTTTTAGAATTTTACATGTATTATTAATTTAAAGACACATAGAAAATAAAATTCCTCCGATTCCTCAGCGCTCCATGGTTCCTTCCTGTTCTTAATATCTCTGACCGCAAGCTCGTCATACTCGTTCTTGTGAGCGCGTTGCTCGTGTACTCCTCTCCCCCTGACGGTTCCCAATGATCGGCCGCAGCCGGACATCCGACACGCAAAGGGACCAGGCGCCAGAGACATGGATTGACCGGCTTGTTTCGTTGGGGGTAGGTCGAGCCTGAGGGCCCGCCGACGTAGTTTAAGCATGTTTCATCCGAGGCTTTTTTATTTGTGTTAGGGCCGACATTATACCAGTCGAGGGGGGTGGCAGTTCCCAGGACCGTTGTTCGCAGAGGTAGCATTTGGCCTCCCTCCAATGGAGGGAGTTTCCAGCGGGACCCACGAGGAGGTAGCTACGTACTTTAACATGATTTCAGAAGACTGGTCTCGGATATTAGTACCGGCAAGCCGGCCCGACACCTCAAACGACCGCCTTAAGAGAGTAGAGTCATAGTTACTTCCTATTCCTCCGGTCCTGGACCGGGGTTCCCTCCTCGGTAACGGCTCAGGAGCCCGTAAGTCCGCGCTGCCGCCGCCGCCAACAGGTCCATCATATATATATATATATATCGTTCTTTCTTGCAACCCGAGCATCAACTCATTGCTGCTTTGTGCTTTCTGCTAACTTTATTTCTGTTATTTACAATTATTTACAAATAAGGGTGTCTTTGCAGATTACGGTTTACCCGCAATCTCCTGTCCACAACCGCGAGGAGGCGCACCCACCTTTCTAGCCTTTTTTCTTTTGTTCTTAGCTTTTCAATCCTCTAGCTCTGCCAGCCTCTTCTTTCTTTCCCCACTCACTTCTTTGACAAACTTTAAAAATTTGTTGTATTCCTCCTCAGTTCTGATTAAGTTCTCCCAGTTTTCCTTGTAGGTTAGCAAGCACTCATATCTATACTCCTCGTACATGATGCACTCAGAAATTATGTGCTCTGTTGCCTCGTCCTTTTGTCCACATAGTGGGCACAATGGCGATTCAACCGTGCCCCTCTTATATAATGGGCTGTTTATAGAGCCATATCACGTTAATATGTATATCAGTAGACGGAGGAGGTCTAAACCACCTCCTTTCGCTAGTGAATTTGACATTTTTGTCGAACTTGTATGTCTCTCTTCCATGTATATCCAAGTTCCATTTAATTATACCTGCCGGACAACTAGTGTCGGAGATTTAACTTGCGGTTCCTGCCACTAGGGCTTAATCCACACGGCCCCATGGGCGCGGGATTGAGATACACTCAATAACGCGCTGCCGGAGAAAATTTAACAGCAGGTACCAATTAATCCGAGAGTGCAAGCTCCACGAGTCAACCTTGGTTTGGACGGGACCTATCTAACATCCCTACCGGCTCTGGAGGCCGGCGCCCGAGCTGGAAGGACGCAGCTCTCCCGCCGAGACGTCACCGCCTCTAGCCCGCGATGTGGGCTATACCACTGTGGGCTATGCCCCCGCGAGTTCAACCCATTTGGTCGACGCCGGAGTGGATTAGCCACTACTACTTAATCAATTTACCATTCATTCTCACATTCGGTCTTCTACTTCCAGCCATACTCTCTTTCATCAACATCATCACCGTCTTGCCTTCGGACACAGAGACTCCCACGCTTTCACCCCATTCACACACAATTTCCATCCACTCCGTTCCCTTTCTCTCCACCTCCACTTGGTTCTGTCCCTCAACAAGCAGCAACAAATCATCAGTATACGCAACACATTTTCAGCCACAGTCACTAAGCCGCCACAGGAGCCCATCCATCATTAGGTTCCAGATGAACTGCGGGCAGCCGCGCTCGACAACCCTCCATACGACTTCATTTACACCAACCATACACGCCGTCCTGTCGCTGAAATAGCTCCTCCACAGAGCCATTTCGCGGCAGCCAACTTGCTCCAGCCGATCAAAGACACTCGTCCATTCCAAGTTGTCGAACGCTCCCTTATAATCTACAAACACACCCAAAACATACTTACATGCACT
Organism: Lasioglossum baleicum; assembly: GCF_051020765.1. Lineage (NCBI taxonomy): Eukaryota > Metazoa > Arthropoda > Insecta > Hymenoptera > Halictidae > Lasioglossum > Lasioglossum baleicum. The sequence continues at coordinate 16,645 of NW_027470641.1, read as the reverse complement.
ACCATCCACATACTCTTTCACACTATTCCACGCAGTCTCCGTCGATCGGCCCGCGCGAAATCCATGCTGGGCCCCATTCATGCTACCATCCACGCATCGTTCCAGTCGTGCAACCATCATTCGTCCCAACGTCTTACCCAGCACAGGCAGCAGACTTATCGGTCTATAAGACGCAGGGTCCGATCGCGGCTTCTCCGGGGACTTCGGTAGAGCAATCACACACGCTTTCTTCCATGCAGCGGGAAAATATCCCTCAGACAAGCATGCATCATACACACGCTTCAACCATCCAGGAATGGCCTTCCATACAGCCCTCAACATTTTTTTTTTTTTTTGTCGCAGGGGGAATCTTCCAAAGATGTCCCGGCCCCCTGAGGGGGAGGCCGGGGGTCTGTGGGATTCTTACCCACTAAACCCCCTGCGGTGGTCCATCCTCTTCGTACAAGGAGGACCCGAGGTGACAGGCAACGCTTTCGCGAAACTAAGACACCGGTGCCTCCTCGCGACTTCTCCAGCTCTCGCTGGGCTCCTCTTCGGGCTTCCCAGCCCAGTCCTCTTCTTTCTTCAGCAGTGCCGCGAGACCACTCGCGCGGCACCGACACCTCCCTGGACCGCGATCCCTCGACGGTCGGTCCCTCGGCCGACCGCCCGGGGTCCCCTCCGATCGACGGAAAGGCGTAGAGGCGGGGACTAGCCTCGTCGTCGGAGGTTCTTCACCGGACGATTATCCGGGATTTCCTCCTCGCGTCGGATTAACACCGGCTTGCGGAGCGACGAGCCTGCGTCGCGCTCGCGGCAACCACGGTCCTCTTCCGAGACGGCCGCGGGTCTGGGTCCCCTTTTCGCGATCCCGCTCCACTTCCTCCTTCCGCTGCATGACCTGCTCGCAGAAGAAGGCCACCGCTCGCCAAGCTCGATCGCTCGCAGCCATGCCGGGTACAATGGCATGGAGCGAGAGGTCACAACCTACGAGCCGCTGGAGCTCCCTTCTCTCCGGCGCCCAAGCCGGACACTCCTCCAGGGTGTGCTGCGCGGAGTCAACCTCCGCTTCGCAATGCCAACACCCTGGCGTCACCTCCTTCCCGATCTTGTGCAGGTAGTCACTGAAGCATCCGTGCCCGGAGAGTACCTGAGTGAGGCGGAATGTCCGCCTGCTGCCGCTCCTCATCCAGTCGTCCAGGTCCGGGGCGATGGGTCCGACGGCCCGGTGGCGTACCCTGTCCGGCCTACGCAGCCGGCCCTGCCACCTCTTCGTGATGGACCGCCGGATCTCCCTCTTTTTCTCCTCGAGTTCTTCAAGTAGGCCGGGTGCCTTCCTCATCCTCGCTTTTCCAATCGCCTCATCCACTTCCTCCCACTCAAAGCATTCGCCACTAGCTATCCTTCTCCCATCCAAACCCACTTCCTCAATAACAGTTATACCTGCAGCTGGGAAGAAACATTCCAATAACGCACTCGGCACAATCACTCCACGTGGACAGAGTCACTCCCCTAACATTCAAAGAACTCATACTCTCTCTCTCCCAATCTTACCTCTACAAACTGTGTATACAGGGCCCCATGGGTCCGTGTTGGACGATTCACTAACGAATCGTCTCCAGCTATTCTTTTTTTCTTTCTTCAACATACGCTTATATTCATACAGTAAATCCTTGTACTCCCGGAAGCGCTCGTGCACACTCTCACATCTCCTCTTTCTCGCACGCTGGTACTTACATCTACATTTTCTCACCTTCCGCTTCATTTTCTCTAGCTCACTCGTCCACCATACAATCCTCCTATCGCACCAGCGCTTTCTGTCTTTCATCCGCTTCGCATTCGCAACATGGACCCATCGGGTGAACTCATCGATCAAGCGGTCCACGCTTGCATCTTCCAATACATTCACACCGTTTTCTTTCACATACTCCACTAAATCATTCATATACTCTTCCCAACATACATCCTTACACACCCATCTCTTGCATATCTCGGACGCATTCTCATCAGGCACTCCAGACAACATTCGAATAAGGATCACATTGTGATCACTTATCCCCCAGTCAATCTTAACCTCCCACTCAAAGCGGCACCCGGCAGGCGGCGCACCATTCACCAGAGTGACATCAATGTCACTCTGCCCATTCATACCCGAAAACGTATACCATACGCTCGGCTCATTCAGCACGACCACTCCTTTTGCTATCACCCATTCCTCCAGCACTCGCCCATGCATTTCATTCAACGCACTGCGTCCAGCCCCTTTGCTGAACCCCAAGGGCGAGACGCATTCGCATCCATACCAAACGACACATGCTTCCCACATGCAAACTCAAGCACTCTTTCCATGTACCCCAGATACGGCTCGATATCTCGGCCGTAACGGAAGTATATGGACACAGCATACAACTCCCCGAAGTCGCCCTTCAACCACACACACACGCCATACTCACTAGTCTGTTCAGTCACGCACATTGACTCCACTCTCGCTCCAGCCACAACCACTGCTGCCCTGGCAGGTTCATTCTCACACACATACACCCGCCATTCACTCGGCAATCCACACACCCGGCCGGCAGAAACATACAGTTCCTGCAGTAGGGCAACAGTCACTCCATTCTTACAAATAACCTTACTCACATCATTCATAACTACATACGCTCCCTGACAATTCTGCTGAAGCACACAAAGGCGCGTACTAGTCGTTGCTAATACGCGCCTTTTCCCGTTCATACAACCGCACGTATTCTGGACACTCTGTCGAGAGAACCGAGTGGTTACACGCCTTGCCTTTAATCTTGCAATTTCTGCAAACACACTCCTTCTTAGATGCATCCTTCAAGTGCCCACTCTCTCCACACCTTTGACAGAGACGATCCGTCAAAGGACACTCCCTCGTCATGTGCCCGAAGGCACAACACTTGTAACAACGTAACACACTTACCCATTCTTTAACTCTACAACATCGCCATTTAATATAGATTCTCCCCTCACGCAATAGAACATCACTCATTCTTCTTGTTACCTCGACTATTACATTTCCCACATCCATACCTTTTCTATTTACCCTACTTATCACTCTCACTCTCTCTTTCATTTCACTTTCAGATATCCCTACATGCTGCAGATTCTTAGTGTAAATTTCCTTTAATACATCATCACCCGACAATTCATTAGGGACATCAAAGATCACCAACTTCGGACCTATCTTTTTTGGGGACTCAACTTTCAAACCCACCTCACCAAACTTCTTACAACCCATCAAAATCTTTAAATCATCCTCTGTGGCGGTCTCAATTGCGAGACCACCACTTTTCGTCTTCCTCACAGCCTTCACACGCACATTCACATTCTCACTAACTTTACTCAACACCCTCTTTTTTACATCTTCACTCGTCATTTTGGAAGCCTCGTCATTCGGCTTGACAACCAAAGCGTACGATTTCACAGGCACACGCGCAACCACACGTTTAGATTCATGCATACCCTTCGCAACCGCACTAGCGAAACTGCGCGCCTCGCCAACACACACTTTTTGACCCACATTCTTCCCACATTCATCCAACCTTCCACGTAACCTCTTATTCTTAGCTATCATCCGCATCATCTGCTTTTCAAAATCGCTCACACAAATGAGAACAAACTCGCTTGCAGTCTTCGACACACGATTACTCTCAGTGAAGAGAAATTTTCGTAATCTCTCTCCAACTGCACACATGGCTGCCAGTTCGTCGTTCTCAACAACATTCATAGTATCATCCATACACATCCGCTTCATACGTTTAGCGGGGCTAACGCTCCGCGATAGCCCGCCACCACGACCAGTCGGCGCAGATGTACTGCGGTTTACATCTTTCCTCCCGGAGACAACACCTACAGAAGAACTATCCCTCCCTGTATCCCCGAGTTTAACAATCTTATTATTTTCCATAATATTCCCACGAGATGGGACGAATAAACAGTCACTTCCCGGGTGACGCCCTTCCCGGGAAGAATGCTTCTACACTCGAGATGTCGCCAGGTGTCTGGAGGAGGTCGCTCGCAGGCTAGTGCACCCACCAGCCACCTCCCCGTGCTCCCGTGACGGGGTGGTACCCCAGGGCTGCGCACCATAGCCCTGGGGATTAAGGGATTTTTTTGATAGAGGTTGTCATCCTCGCGGTCCAGCCGATTAAGGCACGACCCCCGTTCCTGCGACACATGACCACAGGCATACGGTGTGAGCTTGACTCGGGTACCTCGGGGTCGTTATGCCCGTACTGTGGATGACCTAGGTCACCCACAGCCCCTGAGGGGGTACCGGCCGGACAGGTAGTCGCGGATCACCGAACCAGTGCAGAACTGACCGCGGTCCAGGGCAAGGCGTTGAATGCATTGGCGATGTCGAGTCCGACCGCCAGCATCACCCCTCCCCGTCGAGAGGGACTTGACGCGCAGGAGCGCTTCGATGGTCGACCGTCCCTGCCTAAAACGGAACTAGCGATCGTCCAGATCAGGACCTACCGTTCAGAGGTGGGTAGTCACTCTTCGAGCCAACACCCTCTCCAACAGTTTTCCGCCCTCGTCCAGCAAGCAGATCGGCCTGTACGCCGACGGAGATTGCTAGGACTTGCCAGGCTTCGGCAGCAATACTACTTTGGCCCTCTTCCATCTCTTCGAGAATCTTCCACTCTTCAGGCACTCGTCGAAGAGGACCTTGATGCGACCTCCGAGGACGTTCGCCGCGAGTACCCAGACGCGACCAGTGACCCCGTCGGGTCCCGGCGCCTTGGATCTCGCGCCCATTCTTCCGATCGCCCTGCCCAGTTCCTCGGTTGTTACCCCGAGGTCGTCGGTCCATCCGACTTCGCATCGCGTCGCCGACCTCGGGGCCTCCTCCGACTGACACTCCGCCACGGGGACCCGGGGAAGAGGGAGTCGAAGACCCTTTTGGCGAAGGCGGGCTGCATGCTCTCGGTGAGTGGCGGAGTCCATCCCCTCATCCTACCAGCGTCTCCAGGAGCTCGTCCACTTGGCGGCCCGTGCTCTTTTGATCGCCCTGAGGAGCGACTTGTCGGCTCTTCGGTAGTCCGCTCGCAGGGCGACCTCTTCCTCCAAGATATGGCTCCTACCCTGCGTCTAGCCCGGGTGTACTGGTGGCGGGCTCGGTTCGCTCTCTCCCGGAGCACCGTCAGCCGCTCGTTCCACTAGTACACCGACCACGGCATCTTCGTTGCCTTTGGCATGGAGACGTCGCATGCCTCGGTCAAGGCCCTTCGCAGTTCCGCGACCTGTGCCTCCACGTCTCCGGCCGGGCTAGAGGGCCCGTCCGCATGACAGCGCATCCCGATTTCATGCTACGGGCAGCCGCCCACAGACGGCGGACGTTGCTGCCCTTCAGTTTAGACGACGTGGTCGCTACCCTCTCCACCCTGTCAGCCTCCTCCCATATACGCCGTTCGATCTCGGCAGTAGAAAGTGCTGAAAAACTCACCGAGTACTCCTCCATTTCTTTGATCCTCGCCTTTCGGCGGCCCTCGTGTTTTTTGAACGCACACTTGTCACTCGCGCACTCGCGTTCACTTCCTCTTCGGAGTCTTCTTCCGTGGTGTAATACACCCGGCTCCTCTTCTTGGCCCGGCTACTGCAGGTCCCGGCCCTCCCCCAGGGCCAACAGCGCCGAGCGGTCGAAGTCTGACTCCGATGCTGTCGCCGCGCCTCTTGTCACGTAAAAACGGACTCAAGAATATAAAAAAAAAAATTATTTATTTCTGAAGAACCGTAGTGCCTCAGTACAATGGTATTACAATTCAAGAGTATAAACTTAAACATAGGTATCGGCTTACAAATTCAGATTGATTGTTGGCGATAAACTCGCCGCGTCGAAGGGAAGAGGCGAAGCCACGAGACGCGAAGCTCGTTAAAGAGAGAAGAGCCGAGAGCTTCGTCTTCTTTCCCGTTGATGACACGGCGAATGCTCGCGACGCAGGATTCGCGCCGAGTCTAATATTCTGCGGAACGCGGCTGGCGTTTCCGCTAGCGACCAGTAGTTGAACACCTATTATCGGTGATTATTCCGCGCTATTCGACGTTACACGAACCACTGTTATCAAACACCGTGTTCGCGACCAGAGGCGGATCTCGCGGCGTTTTAAATCCGCATTGAACATACGCCGAGCGTCTGCGAGTAATTTAAATTGCAACGACGACGAAGGGTTAAACGATTTACCAGCGACAAAAACATCCTTTCGGGCGAAACTCCGCGATTCGTTCCGCACCATCGTTTCGCGGTTTTGCAACGAAGCGAACAAATTCCCGTGGCGCCGGGACATAGGGCGGGCCAAAAACCGAGCATCGGAGCCCCGCGAGGCCTCCGATCTTCCGCCTCCGTCCATTGTTCGCCATTCCCATCATTCCGTAAATAAAAATTTCACCCCGTGCGTTAGGAAAACGCGCGAGTGATCTCCAGACCGAGGCATGCTACCGGCGAAGCAACCAATTAACCGCAGATCCTCTATTTTCTACATATACTCTCCGGCTGGTTTCTAACCCTCTCGAGGCGCAGCGGCATTGTCGCGAGAGACGGAGACGGAGAGAGGAGACGGAATCGAGGGAGAAATCTATGGAGAAATGGAGGGTGCAATTGTTACAGGACACGCGTTCGCTATTCGCGACGGCAGGCCGCGTGTATGCGAGGGAACCGAACGAAAATTTACGAGCGATCGCAAAGAACCCCGGATCACCGTGGATAATGACGAGGTATCGCGGCGATATCTCCGTACGAATGGCGAAAACAATGTGTGGTCAGACGATACTTGGCCGTGTTCTTCGAACGAGGGGAAGAGATAACCGGGAGCTGGACTAATGATACTCAGCGACAGCGGGACGCATGACTAATCTCGTTGTCACGAAGAATCTATCGCCGGTCGAAAGTGGAAAATCAAATTTCCGCTGATATACCGTTCGGTTTAACCCTTTGCGGACTGGACGGTTCGAAGTGAACCGTACCGTGGTGCCGAGCTCCTACCGCGATAGTCATTTAAAATTGCCAGCGCATATTTCTGCTTAACCGCGGTTTTCGTTCATAGCACTCCAACTCAAATTCTGGACATATATGTATATACACAGATTTTCCACAGGATAAATAAAGTGTTTATTTGTTTATTAACTTTTTAGTTTAGTTTATTAACATTGCTTAGTAACATTATTTAGTAGAAATTAAAAGTATAAATATTTTCTAAATTTATTTATAAAATCATTAAATTAAAAGGTTAATCAATAAAAAATTTAATCAATAATTTTCCCAAGTGTGATATAGTTCAAAACATCGATTAATGCAAAGACCTACGTTCCATTCCTTGCATTCGTATCTTGTGTCTTACCTTTTCTTCCGTTTTGAACACACAACACATCTTCGCCTTGATTTTGAAGATAGTCCTTTTGAAGTGGAACAATGCGATATAAAATACCTTTCTGTGAGCCGGAATGGTAAATTGTCGGCATCTTTAGTTATAACTGTCTGATTTACCATATCTTGTGGGTATCTTCGTAGCATTTCTTTTGCACATAAAAGATGAAATTTGCTGAATTTTTCTTTTTTTCCAGTCATTTGATTATAAATAATGTGAGCGTTATATATTGCAAGATCCAATAAATGAAAAAAATACTTTTTCTGCCACCTTGTCAATTTTCTTTAATTAACTTAATGTCATGTCAACTTTGCCGTCGGCACCCATGTTGTAATTGTAATCAATAACGCAGGTTGGTTTTTTTTTAGGTAATCCCGTGCGATAATCTACTCGTCGACTTTCAGTTATTTCAGCACTGTGGACAGCATCCACACCTCTTTTTTATCTAACCATCGCATTGCCAATAAATTATTTATAGATTGATATTCGATTTCTCCAGGCCTGATTTTTTTTTTCATCTGCGGCAAGCAACTCTGTTCCTTCTTACTATGCCGTATGCATTAGTTTTATGTTGATGAAGTAATGAATACAAATGTGGACTTGTGTAAAAGTTGTCAGTAATTAAAGTATGACCTTTTTCAAGATATGGTCGCAGAAGGGTTGTAACAACATTTCCAGATTTTCGAAGCACTAAATTTTTTGTTTTGATATCAGCGTCTTTTCCAGTGTATGTGATAAAATCTAGAATATATCCGGTCTTACAATCACATAAAACAAATGATTTTACTCCAAATCGACTCCTTTTAAAAGGGATATACTGTTTGAAGTAACATCTTCCTTTGTGTAGTAACAGACTTTCGTCAATGCAGAGATTCTGATATGGATAAAAGGATCCAGCTAAGTTTGATTTCAGAATGTTCATTACAGGCCGTAATTTTATTAACGGATCATTAGGGTCTTGTGCATTCATATCATTAAAATGAATGTTGTTAAATATTTCTAAATATCTGTTTCTTGTGATGATTTTAGAAAGACTGTTCAAAGATAATATTTTATCAGTTGACCAATACTGTCTCACAGTAAGGATTCTCTTTTGCGCCATAAACATGGTCACAAAAGAAATGTATACATTTCGGATAATGAAATATCCTTCCAAATTTTTGGAGACGATGAATTGTAGTTAGATTGCTTCTTTTCGATAGCATATTTTCCACAAATATTTGTCTTTTCCATTACGTGTAAAATTAACTCTTTTGAAAAGAGTAATGAAAAGACATCGAAACGAGTAGAGTTTAAATTTAAATCCGCTTTCATTCCAGAATCTGTTTCATTAAAAGGATGTAATACAGGGTTCAAATTATTTTCCGTCCATGAAAAATTTATAGATGTATTAAGGTAAAGGTACCAGTAGTTGACCAGTTAAGAAAAATTTTCCACGGAAACAATGGTGACCGCTTACTCTGTCAATAAATGGCGAGAGTCTATGCCTGGAGACGTTCTTTAAACCTTCTAGATTATGTACCAAGACCTCTTTTTAAAAAACAGTTAAGTCATACAAATTTGATAAATTTGTTTACGAATTCGGCAAAAGCTTCAGTAGTTGACCACTCTTGAAAACGAGAAAACTAGTAATTGACCACCTCTGTTCGTTAGTAGTTGACCACTTATATTCGAAGCAAAATTAAAGTACTAATGCTGGGAATCGGTTTATTGTCGTTTAGTATTAACAATTACCAGTACAAATAATAAATAAATAATAAAAGCAGAAATAAAACAAATCAATTCCATACGAAATTCAATTCAGGAACAGAGTAGACGTTTCGAGTTTTGCTTGATTTCATGGGCTCATTAATATGACAAAGTACAGCCTTCCACTCGTAGTTCAGCACATCAGGCTTCTCTGGCCACTTCCATAATCGTCCGAACATTTCCATGGATGAAATAGTTGCTTTAGTTTTAGATGCACGAAGAATTTTTCCAGGGAAATATTTTCCTTCATATAAAAATATCACATATTCGTTCACAACTTTCTGAACGGGCAGCCAAGCAGGCCATTCAGTTTTGTTCAACAGTTCGTTTCCTTCGTCGACCTCTTCATTCCCTTCGCTTTCTACAACGAAATCTGACATTTCGTAACTGGAGTTCGAACTATCAGAAGAATATTGTACGACTTTTTTTGACAGGAGGCATGTCTTGGCTTATAATGTAATAATTTCTGAAATAAATGAGCAAATGCATTTTAATATTACGCCGATGTTTCTGGTGTCACACATATGACTATCTTAAAACATTGAGCACTGGTCAATAATTGATCGCGGATGCAGTTAATAGTTGACCATGTGGTCAACGACTAGAACCCTGCATGCTACAACATGTAGACTTATATTTCGTATTTCTAACAGAATGAGATGTAAAATGGATACATTATACATCGTAATTAAATTTACGTGAGTAATGTCAGTAATTGACCATGTCTGTCAACTTCTGAAAATTGTAGAATAACAATATCCAGAATTTGACCACTAAAAAACTATAACTTTTGGAGGTTAAAATAATAAAAACGATGTATTTATTAGTTACAAAACACTGTGAGCATTTAATCCGTAAATAATTTTTTTCGAAAATGTGCACAACGTATGAACTTTTTTTACTTGAATCGTACAATTATTCTTAACAGAAACGTTAAGGAAATAGAAATATAACGGCATATTACTTACCTTATTGCATTCAGACGATCGTTGTTACTAAGCACACTTCACTTCACATACAATTGTTTGTTAATTGAACCGACATATGCCGTGGCATCTGAAGTTTACTTTCATCGAAAGCACAAAACTTATAGAAACCTTATTTTTTTATGTTTTCCAAAAAATGGTCAACTACTGGTACTTTTACCTTACCAAAATTATTAATATTTTCGATTTAATCTTCTGAAGGCGTACTTATTATTCTGTGCCTTTTTCTATTACTAAGAAATAATTTCATATTATTATTTATAATATCGTTTTCGCTCGTTAGCGCTCCGCACGTTTTTGTACCACTGCCTACCAGCAACTCCGGCACATTTGCGCAGCGGAACGAGTGAGAAGAAAGAGTCTTATTTTAAGTGAGAAACTTACACGTGCTTTTGAATGTTTTCGATTTTATTTATTTTATACATATGCACTTTCTTCTTGTAAATGAACGATAAATTTTAAATTTTGTAATTCACCATTGTGTGATATCTTTGGAAACAATCTCCCATGTGCATTCTGGGTTTACTTGGGCAAGTGTCACAGTATTCACTCGTTTGGCGTCTGCCATCCCTTTGTTTCCATATAGAGCACACAGCACAGTCCCTCTTTAGACCTTTCCTCATTATGTGCAGTTTTCCGTTTAGTCTAATTTCAGAAATTGATCTGCAAACTTTTGTTCTCTCCTGACGAAAATCTCCTACGAGTTGATCGACTGAAATTTTCCTCTACCTTAAATGCGTCGGTGCTTTCTCATTTTTATTGTGCTGTACTGTTTTATACAAGATGTATGAATTAATTATTGACATCTCCATTCCCCAAAAGAATAGTTTCCGCCACCACTTAAGTGACATCCTCAAAAAGCAATAACTGGAGGCGTATTGATCAGTCCGATCAACACCACCCATCGACTTTGTGTACCCGACAGCTACTTTTGGCTTTTCGATTACTTCGATTGTACCATCTCGAATAAATCTATTAGTAGTTACCATTTTAGCATTATGCCAGTTACTCAATAACGTTACTATTCTCTTATCCCTCCAAGCTAAGAGCATTGTATTCCCTCGTTTGTATGCGAAAGTTTTATTTTTTCTTAATTTTGGTTTCATCAGACTTGTTGGAACACCTTTTCTGTTAGGTTGTATAGTACCGGTGAAGTGGCATTTCATGTTTCTTAATTCCTCAGCTAAGGGTATACTAGTGTAATACCTGTAAAACCCAAACCTAACCCAAACCTATCCTTTTGTGATAGGTACCCGATCTAATAATTGTTGGTACAAATGCAGGGCAATTCTGGTGCTGACAGTGGACGCTTCCTGGATAACGCGATCCATCACGCGAAAACGCACTTCCCTTCGATCGAAGGCAACGATCTCCTCCGCCTGGAGAGAGAGAGAGAGAGAGAGAGAGAGAGAGAGAGAGAGAGAGAGAGAGAGAGAGAGAGAGAGAGAGAGAGAGGATATCGGGAAGGCGATCGCGCGTGAATGTCGAACGGTGATCGATCGCTTAATCGAGTTGGCACTGGCGGTCGAAGCGGTTTTTGCACGATCGGCCGCGGGTATGAAGCTCTGGAAAGCGGTTGGCAACCCACGCGTTATTGTTGACCGACTCGAACGAACGTCTCTGCCACGCCGACGGAAAATTTATCGCGGCGTCATCGTTTAATGGCCTATAATATGCCGGCGCTCGAGACGGGCGAGATATCGAAAGCCTATGAAAATTTACGTGCGATCGGCGCCGCGCCTGTCCTTTCGAATTCCAAAGCAGCGAGTGCGGCCCACGTATCCGAGAGTTCCGCGCCGAATATCCCCCTTCCGCGACAGATGTTCATACCCACGCGCGAGCAGTTCTTCCCGATCCAAAAGAGAGAATTCGAGAAATCTAACGGACACCTCGGGTGCGATCGATATTCTGCACTGCGAACACAGTAATTCCATCGTAATTTCCCCGCGTTTCACGACAAATCGGCCAGTATACCGCCGCGATCTCGCAGCGCGGCAATTTATTTCGCGCGAAGCAATCTCGCCGCGGCGGGATCGCGCGAAAGTGCGCAATAGTTGCCGGCGCGCCCTGCATTATCCGCAATTATAGCTCGTGAATAATTATATTCCCGACGGCCTGACCGACATTCAGCGAGGAAAAAATTTCGCCGGGTGGAGAGAGAGAGGGTGTGAAGGTCTCGAAGTATTTTCGGTACGGCACCGGAGAGCGTTGATGTCATCTCTGTTCCTCGCGGCCTCTGGCGGTTCGTGACAAACGCCTAGCGATCGGCGTAGATCTCGGCCGAGTAAAATCCTCGCGATCCGAGCGACAAGCCGGTGTGTGATCTCCACGCTCCAACGATTTTCTTATGTCACGCGAGGAATGGTTAAATCGGAGTTCCCGACAGATACCGGGAGTGCGTTAGCGTTACGACGTCGTGCGTCATTGGAGTTTGAACCGGGCGAGATAAATAACGAAATCGAACAGATCGATCAGGTAAAAACTGAATCACGGATTCTGGAATCCGTGGCAAGTGCGCGCGAGGGTGCAGTGGATCATCAGTGGACATCAGGGCCGTTTGGTATTCCGTGGTTATCGAGGGTTGCGAAACTCGTCGAGGACTCGAGGGTCTGAAGGGTGGATGTATCCGCAAGCGTCGGGTTGGTTGTGTGTTTTACCTCTTCTCGCGCGAAGGCAAACCAGCGGAGAGATACGGCAAAGCAGACGAATTTGAAAGCTTTATAAATAACCAACACGTCGCAAATCCGTTGCGATTGAGTAGCCTTCCTTTAATTTTCCTTTTCTCCTGGTTAATTTTTCCAACGGTTCCGCAACCGGGATGACGCTCCGTATCGGCGACACGTTATTCGAAGGGGAACCAGATCGCGAAATCTCGACGTGACAGTATCGAAACGCGCGGCATTCCTCGGCAGGGGAATCCATCGTACCGTAATTTCGGCTCCGTGCAGCGTAAAATCGCTGGTTTCTAACACGGGAGGAAGCTCCGAAGCATTGTCATCCGCGCGGAGGAGCGATCGTTGCGGAGAGGATGCGTGCGCGAGCCTGGCACGGAGCGAGGAAGGGGGAGACCCCTTTCGATTTGCAGCCGACTATTTGTCTGACCGTTGCATCCCGGTCCGCACACCGTGATATACATTGCCGGCATTCCTATATTCTTGGATGCTGGAATTCGAGCTGCTCTAACTCACGAAATTTACAACCCGCCCGTCGAACGATTAATTCCAACCATTCCATTCCTACGGTTTGGGTAAGATCGGAGTATGACATAAGACCGTTGCGTCGCAGGTCACCGGCATTCGGACCTTTTCTCTTTGCGTTTACCGTTGTATTCAGGCCTTGCGCCGATATATACCCGGTATATATATCCAATTACCGACAAACACGTCTTTACTCCGAAGGAACCTCGAGTGCGTGGAAACAGAAACATTCTTTCTCTAGCCTCATCCTTCGTCGGTCCTAGAATTTTAACAACCCTGATGGTACGGATTGGGTGGTTTTTTCAGGTACTGGCAACCCTGGCGTTGAACTCTGGCCAGGCGAAAGGTTACACCCTGGAGTCCATCCTGGACAACCGGTCATTGAACAACGCCACCTGGTAACTACGTTTCTCTGGTCCGCGAAAGTCGGTTTTAAGGTAGCGGGCGAAAGAACGGACAGACAGCGGCGTAACACGGCTGACGCGGTGTAAATAGGCAAAGCGAAACTTGGCGAGTATTCGCGAGTTAGACGTGTCGTGTCCGGTAACGATTAGCGCCGGTCGGCAGATACGCAAATTAAATAAGCCGGATAAGATATTTCGTCGTGTCGGTAATAAAGCGCGGGCGAATATCTTAGATAATTCGCTTAACAAATGCATTAACGTCGCTCCGTTTCGTTTCCAGTCGGCTGTCGCACGTTTTGTCCGCGATAGAGCGCGGTTTTATCGCGTCGCGCTATAAAGGAAGATCGCCACGCGAAGTGGCAAGAAACCATGCTCGTTAATTATACACCCTTGGGTATCCGCTTGCAATATTCTTCGGTTATGTCCTTTACGTAACGTCGAAATTCACAATCTGCTCTTCGATCGGAGTAAGCGCCGGTAAATCGCGTCGCCGGATAGCCTTGAAGCGACGCCGCGATCTGTGCTTTTCGAGTAACGGCTCATCGGCGTATGGTTGAACACGTGTTCGTCCATGTGAAATTGACGCTGCGCCTTCGAATCGCGGGAAGAAGCGGAGTTTCGAAGCGAATCGGATGATGAGAGACGTGGTGGTAGCGAGCCATTGCGATGAAGCGCGTCGAACTTGTGATCAGTGGACTATTCTTGAACCGTGGGGAGCTAGTTAAAAACTATATAAATTCCACTGCTTCCCAATTTCAATTGCGATACCTTATTACCATAATCGTTTAATGAAACCACGATAAAAAAATTCCGTCTAGGAATTAATTCATATTCTGCAATTTTCCCTGTACTTGTCTTCGGAATTAATTCACGGCAAATCTAGCAAAGCTCATTGCGAGAAGATTGTTTCTGCAGTTCGGTGAGTTTTCTCAAACTCACTAGAGCCGCGGATACGACGGATTAATCGGCTGACTGTCGCAGAAAGTAGAATAACGTGGAAAAAAGGAGACAAGAGAGAGAGAAGAGAAGAGTATGGTGGCGGTTGGTGTGATCTAGGAGGGAAGAGGAAAAAAGGAGTGGAGAGGCAGGCAGGCTGTAAGAATCCGCCGGATTTCCGCTCGATGTTACAGCGCCTATCGAGGCCGTTGCGCAACGCGCGTGCACGCTCGATAAAGACGGAAGCCGTGCTAATGCCTCCGACGTTTGCTCGTGCATTTTTTCTCTGCCTCACCACCTCAAAGGATAAGGAAACGGAATTCCCTTGTTATCAATATAACCAATTCTCTAAGAAGAAAGCGGTAAAAGTTATTATTATGAATAACTTCAAATAGAGGAACTAAATAAGATAATATTTGATAGAATTTAACGTTATTTTACCATGTCGTAAACTTTAAAGGGGAATTTTATCTTGTCGTCGGGACTTTTCCCTGCAAATTGATGCATCGCATCGAGAAATTCCTGGAGAGATATCGTTCAAGAATTATCCTTGTCAAATATCTGGAATACTCTGTCGGTAAAAAACAGGTGAAAAATATCAGATCTTTAGTTCAATTTCAAGGATACTCAGCAAATTGGTCGTTTTTTCCTTCGTATTTTCGTATTGTGTAATATTTTATATCATGAAATCTATGAAAGAGAATATAAGGCAATTAATTCTTCTAAATGACGATTTTGTTAAATTCTTCGCCCCTAATTTCCTTTTCGTTACCCAAACTTAAAAAGTTTCTCCAGCCATTCCAGATTGCTCTTCTCGAAGCCAGCAAGTGGTCTTTAAACAAATTTTACAACGCGTTAATAAATTATTGACAAGTATTTAAAATATACTGAAATATTCGTAGATGATAAGTAAAATCTATAAAAAATAGAAGATAATCACACCTTGTATCGCTGATGTTTGAAAGAAATTCCATAATTTGGAAGGACGTGACGTATCCCAAATTTTCTTCGTCGATTCGATGAAATAATTTATCTATGATCTCTAACATAGGCATCGTAGAGAACAAGTGATCATATATATATGCGATAATTGTAATGTATCAAAGGATTGCAAGTGGTATTGCGATGGTTGGTTTTCTCTTTCTTTCCTTTTTTCAAAAAAATTAAATACTAAATACTTGAATCGCGTAATGTTCATTCACGTTTGGACACAAATGTCATAATATACGCATCTTTGCTCTAAAGACAGTCCTTCAAAAGGCCTTCATGGAAATTAAGCCCAACAAACAGGTACTCTTACTCATATTTAATTCAAATATTGTTCATATTTTAAATGTAAGATAATTCTATACGATGTTATAGTATAATATGGATTTATTTTTCGATATAGTTGTATGGTAAATTAATTGTAAATAAATAAGCAACGATTATCAATTCCGTTCAACGATGCAAATCGGTTAAGGAACAATTTGTTCGTTCGAATAGACGCGTGTTACGGAGGAAATTATTTCTTACTCGAGATAGTACTATTATTCATATTTCAAGCTCTTCAATGCTTTTTTACACTGTTTAAAAACATTATGGGTAATGTTTCGTAGTCGCGAATAATAGTCTAAGAAATAACACTATATATTTATGTAGTAGATTTGCGTGAAAGTTGTGTTAAAATTTAACTAAGTTTACGGGATCTGTTAATTTGGTAGACGGGTTGCACCAATTATACGATATTAACGGATTTAATTTACTTATATTAAGTTTTTAAACGAAACTTATCTTTCTTTTTTTTTCAAATATAATGCGTGGTTTCCTTTAGTGGTTTTATACAAAAAACACTCGTGAACCTAGTGGTAAACAGCGGGGTATAATTCCTACGATATAAATTATCATGCAAACAGTGTTTTGGATGTGAACCCGTCGAACTCATTCTTCTCGTCAATAATGTTCGAATTCGAGCGAAAGAGAAGTTGGAAAATGCGCTCTCCGGCGAAAGGAAAGAAGAGAACAAA
>NW_027470640.1:0-34840 GCF_051020765.1 Lasioglossum baleicum | reverse complement strand
AAAGACACGTTGTTTTCTAGCTCGAAAAAGATAAAAATAAAGCATTAAACTATTAAAAGTAACAAATTATTTTCCGCTACATTTCCGTGCAGCTATCATTCTAAAAAATTATGACATTCATCCCCAAAGTGTTAAACAGAAGCTAACCCCATTCTGACGGTTTATCTTCGCAGGAATTAGGACAAGCGTAATTCCAGAGGCTATCCGAGATCCCATCCATTGCGTTAGACTATAACCTGACCTAACTCGCGATATACTACTCAATTTCCACCGTTTTTCACCTGCTATTAAATCCCCGAAGCGATGTTACACGAAATTCGCTTGGCGTAACTACCATTCTAGCATGGCGACCTGTTTCACCGCGTTGTCTCCTCGATGTCGCGAGAAAAGCTGGAAGAATTTACAGGATGTCCAGAGAATTTCCACCGTTCCGATCCGATCTCGTATCCGGCGTTACATTACGGGAACGTTCGGACGGATTCGAATTCGCATGCAACGAATTCGAACGCCGCTTTGACGCGTCGATTCACCTCGATTCGGTTGAACAACGCTGCGAACCGGATCCCGTTCTGTATTCGCCCCGAATTGGCTATTCACGAACGTTTCCACCTAGACTCGCTCTGTAACGTTTAGCCAAATCGTTACTCTCTGTTTTATACCCTCTTTGCTCTTGTTCCCTTCGAATTATTGACCGATTAACGTTACTACTCGAAACGAAAAAGAGAAACGCGTTTCACCGGACGAATTTCGCGATTATTTCGTCGCAGTCGGAATTATTCGAATACCGAACGCTGATATTACCAGATATTTGTAAGATCACTCACCAACTGTGATGCATACGAAGATAACGAGCACTCTCAGGATTATGTTTTATCTCAGATCGCTTACCTGTAACAGAAAATGAAATTCACAATTAGAATAATCACAGAAACGAATCATCTGAATGTTGCAATTAAATTCGTGTAATCTAAGGTTCGAATAAAAAACCTGTTCAAAAGGAATAAAAAATACACAAAAATAAACGTAAGCAAGAATATAAATTTCTCAGTAAATCCTTTTAACTCTTAACAATCCTACTTTTAAGTATCGACTTTTTAGTATCGACCGGAAATTACAATTTACTTTCGTCATATTTTCACTTACACGTTTTTAGGTATCACGCTTTAAATGCAGTATAAAATACATCAACATGAGCGAATTTAGGATGTTATGAAAGAAAAAGTACACCTGCAGCGAATAAAATGTGAGATGAATTACATGTATGCGCAATTTATGAAAGAAAAAAGGACATATGACAGAGTAAATGGAAACGTTAGTTGTAAATAACAAATAATTGAGAATAGAAGTATATAAAATTATATACATTCTTTCTAAATTGTTACATGATTCATATTTAACTTAAAAATAGATATTTATTATATTCTAACTAATATATTACCCATTACTAATAAGGGTTTGCCCTTTATATTAACCCTTTGCACTCGACGATTTTTTAGTTACAGAAGAGTAAAAATTTACAGATTTTCTGGTATAAAACTGACATTATTTTTTTGAGTAGTAAATAAAGAATCGTATAATAATTAACACGTAGAATTATTTGATTTCGATATTTCGCATATTGTTATATTATCTTAAGTAATTAATATCTTTAAAATTTTATGGTGACCGACAATCGCCATTCGAGTGCAAAGGGTTAATCCCATAAACTTTCCTCTACAATTTCTCGTCGCATAGTAATTCCCGTTCAAATATCAACACGCTATAGATTCGATTTTACTCTTCGCTGTAAGTCTATAAAAATTGGTAAAAAATATTTACTCGATATTCGTCGGGAAAGAGCGACGTCGCATCCGCATGCAACAGTTTCGTCGCAGTCAACGTCCTCTCTTCCGCCTCCATCACCGACTTCCGGTTCTTCCACGGCGTCCTCCAACATGGCCGCTTTTAATCGCTCTAACCGACGCTGCTTTTCATCCAATTGCACGCGATTATGCTCGCCGCGGCGTCTATCCGACCACCCCCGACGCCGCAGACGCCTCTCTTCCTACGCGTCCGCCATTTTTACGCAAACATGTATTCACGATTGCGCGACTAATTACCGGTTCGACTAGCGTAGGTAAGTGTAGTAAAAATAAGGAAGAAACGGGACACGAGCGATTAGTATAATTAGAATAGAATGTGTCTTGTGTCGAGGCAGGACGTTCCTGCTCGAAGGCTCGGGCCTAACTGCCACGCCTTCCTCTCTTTCAAAATAGTCCCACTGTCCTGTCGAATATAAACATTAGGTCTCGAATTCGGTTCTCGGCCTCGTCGACGTCCCCACGATGTAAACACACGCGCACGGAAGCGATAGACTTCCTTCGATTCTCATAACAACGTATTATTCTCTATGTTTACAATTGGACAGCGTACCACGAGTTTCACTGTCTTCGAAATTTCGAAGAAATATAGAATCGAACGCGGATTAAGTACTAGGAAGAATCACGAATTTTAAAAGAAGTCGAAAACACAGTTGAGTTTTGGAATTGCGGCACTTACAACTGTCTTTGAAATTCGACGAAATGTAAATTGTAATGGAGATCAATGATCAGAAAGAACCGTGAATTTTAAAAGAAATCGAGTCTCGGAACAATCAGGAATAACCGCGAATTTTAAAAGAATTTGAGTTTCGGAATTGTGGCATTTACCACCGTCTCTGAATTTCGAAGAAATCTAAATTCCAACGTGAACCAATTTATTGTCAGAAACAACCGCGAATTTGAAAAGAATTCGAGTTTTGGAATTGCAACACTTACCGCTATTTTCGAATTTCGTAGAAATATAAATTTCAATGCGAAGGAATTATCGGAAAGAACCGCGAATTTTAAAAGAAAGTGAAGGAACCGCCAAGTTTTGGAATTGCGGCACTTATTTACAACTCTCTCCGAAATTTGAAGAAATATAAATTTCAACGCGCAGCAATTATCGAAAAGAACCGCGAATTTTAAAATAAAGCGAAGATACCGTCGAGTTTTGGAATTGCAGCACTTATCACTATCTCCGAAATTTCGAAGAAAAATAAATTCCAACGCGAACTAATCTATTATCAGAAACAACCGCGAATTTTAAAAGAATTCGAGTTTCAGAACTGCGACATTTACCACTGTCTCCGAATATCGAAGCAATATAAATTCGAAACGCAATTATCCGAAAGAACCGCGAATTTTAAAAGACACTGCGGCACTCATGCTCAAGAAAATTAGGTTTCTGCATGCCGAGGAGCGCAATAATTACGGTATGCAGTCGAATAAACGATCCATCGTGAAACATAACGCTGCGGACATTTCTGCCGCGGTCTCTACTGAAAAGTATATGGAGAAACTGGTATGGAAATGGTGAAAAAAAAGAGAAAAAAAAGAGAAGGGAAAAGGGGGTCAGCTGTGACGCGTGTCTCGCGGCGTAGAAAATGGCCTTGGGTCATAGAGCCATTTTCGAGGTGGAAGCATAACGTTCGCGTTGATCGGATCGATCGAGTGCATCGACACGCGAGTGAAACTTGTCCCTTCGTTTCGAAATCCTAATTACCAGCAGTCGCAGCGGCGAATGGAACGGAACTCGGTGATCTCGCGTGTTCCCCTGCAAAAAACCTCCGAGGTCAAGTATGCGTGCTGTACGAAACGGGTTTTGTCTATTAAATTCGCGGCAAATCGCGAGTGCTGGTCGTTAAAGTCAGGAAATTTCGGATGCACGAAACGCGGTCATGTTTAACTACTCTCTTTCCCCAAACCTTTTCTTAGTTTTCCTCTTTTCTTTTCGATTAAAGGTGTCGCGGATCCAATCGCTGCGTGTTCGAAGGGCACCAGCGTCGGCTCGAAAGGCCAACGGTGCGATATCTCGCCAACGATCTTCCACTCTGCTTCGCCCGCTTCGTTTTTACAGCAAATACCGATCACGCCGATCGAGTACTCGCCACGGAATTACGCGAATATTAAAGCGCGACGCGCTCGCGATTCGCTATGTTGGACCGATGTCCGTGATTCACTCGAACGAATACCAACCACTCGAATGACCGAGTTCTAACCACTGACTGTTAACCACCGAATCATCGCCACGACGATCTTCCGAAGCGAAAAAGTCGTCGCGACTCGCCAAAGGGAAAACGGTTGCCCGATCGACGAGTCGGAGGACCAAGGCTGGGCCCTAGGTCCGCGGATCAGGCGTCCCCGAAGAAAGGAAGATGGTGCTCGAGAGGAAAGTGGCTGGTGGAGGAAATGGCTGGTTCACGACGAAGTCCTTCGGGGGTGGGCCTCGTCGAGAGGTCGCCGACCAGACCCCCTTCGCTTTACGGCTTCGAAAGTTGCGTCACCGAGCGAGCATGGCCTGGTCCTAATTGGAATGGGCCTGTTGTCAGTGGAATCCTAAGCGCGGTTGCCTGGAGTCGAAGATTAGACGAAAAGAACGCCTGGGGTCCGGTGACCCGAGGAAAATCACCGAAGAACGCGAAACGTGGAATAAGTAGAAAAATAAAAAGCGGCGAGTGCGAAGTAAAACAGGATTTAGGGTCTGACCGAGAGAAGACCGTGACGGGTCTTCTGGGCCTGGGTCGTGTCCAACGATGGGTTCGCGAAGAATTATAAAATCCCGAACAATAATAGAATTACAGAAGACGATTAGCCCGTTTCAACTTTCAAATGTTTCTATTGACCTCGCTATCGCGAGGGTTGCAAATGTCGGAGACGCAACGCGACAATGTGTATCGTTGTCCTTCAACAGGATGTACGTGTACGATGATGAGAGATAGATGGAGGGTTTTAATCCTTCTCGCAGGGAGCGGGTGTCTTTCGAAGATTTTCCACGCGTTAAAAAAGGAAAAAAGAATGGACTGGATTTGGGTTAGGTTTGGCTTTGGATAGATAGTTAATCGACACGTGGAGAGGTAGGTGTCAGTGTTTAACACGCGTCTAAATAAAAATTTCTTATATTTCTTTTCTTTTTTCCTTTGTACACGTATGGAAGATTATCGCTGCTTATTATTTGCAAACATACCGTTAACGCGTGTATCGTGTCTGACATAAGACGTGTGATTCTACTTATTCACAGGTTACCCCTAGAAAAATTCGCGATGCAACGATTCGCTGCTCGTCACTCGAAATATCTACATAAATCATAGACAGGAGAGAAGACCGTAACGTGTCTTCTGGGCCCCGGTTACGACCCTCGATGGGACCGCGAAGGATTATAAAATCCTGAACAAAAGTTCGGCGACTGTCTAATTAAACGCCGGAGAACTCGCGCGAGTGGGCCCCGAATGCACGTCCGTTGTGAATTCGTTACATATTTGAAAAGGTCCTCGAACGGGATGATAAACGCGAAACGCGCGATTCATGCGAATATTAAATTCTGCACGTTAAGGCACTTAATTTCGCGTCAGTCTGGCGAAACATGAAAGTGCCTCCGCGGCAGATAATTTACCACCGGCCTGGCTGAAGAGGTTCCCGTTCCTTTTGTACGTTTGTTCCAGGAGTTAAGATCCGCGTGTTTTAATTATGAACATTCGCGTAATTAAACGGCCGCTGCGTTGCGCAGCGGAAGTTGCCACATCGAATAACTATTCCGAATTTATTCGAAACCTTGGCGGATTTTTCACGCGCCAGTAAAAAACAGAAACGATAAAGTTTGTTCGTGGAAACGATGTTTGCGTTAATGGAATAAGATGGATAGAAGATGGAAAGAGACACTGTGTCACTTATCTGCTTCTAATCTCAGAGAAACCCTCGCTATTCCTTTGATGCTCCTCGAACTCCCTGAGACCGCGTTCCTCCAGACTCAATACTTCCTCAACTATTTGGTAATCGATTAAAACGAAACGTCTATGCAGGTTAAACTCAGATGGAAAAGCCTGCGCGACCTGCTTCCAGCTCTAAGAAAATTTGAAACGATGCAAACAGGGAGAACCCAGTGTGGGGAATACTTTCAGCTTTGCAAACGAATTAAATTTCAACCTTATGTAGGTTCTTATGCAAATTAAACTCGATTAGAAAAGCCCGTGCAATCTTCGCTTAAATGTAACTAAACGTCTATTCTATTTAAATACGTATCGTGATGTTTCAACCCTTTGCTGGGTCCCGTGTCGAATTAGACTCGACTTTAATCGAGTTTGTTTCTTCGTTTATTTAAAAGAATAATCCTCCATATTTTTTAGTCGAAGTAAGTTCCAAATAAAAGATTTGAAAGCTGAGGACTGCTAGTAACAAAATTCAAACATTATTCTGACCGCAGAGGGTTAAAAAATCAGAAACACGTTAGAATAATTAGAGAGACGCTCCATTACAATTTTTCAAAGAAATTAGATTTTTACTCCATGTATTTGTTCGTGCAACTTAAATTTTGATAATCACATCTTAACTTTCAGTTACTAAAATAACTATAACTAACTAAAAATAGTCTTCTTTCAGACTACACAAGAGCGATCTTTCTATATCCAGTATTTCTTCCAAGATATTAACAATAAATGTATCGGTCTACCTATTCTTGAATTTATTTATTCGTGAATATATAATTACCAGTAAGTAAAGAACTTTTTCACTATAAAAAATAAACTAGGAGAAAACCGAAAGGCGAGAAAATGAATAATTGATATAATAATGAATAGTTGATATAAAAATTTAGAAAAAGTCCAAAGAAATAACAAAGAATGTACAATTTTAAAGTAAATTTCGAAAGGGGTCATTTCACCTTGCTTGATACGTTTAGTATTAACGATAATTAATTGCAATTTGCAAACAAATTGAAACCTTCCCAAATGGAGTTTCTCTTTCCAAACCGCGACGTTTATATAAAATCATTCGAACAACCGCAAAGTACTATCCCTCACGGTCTAATATATTTCCTAAAATATTCGCAAGGCTATAGATTAAAACGGAACATCGCATATACCATTCCAAAGCAAGCTAAGCCGACAAACGTATCGATACTCGTGCGCATAAGACCCAACTGCAAACCCCAAGCCACCAAGCATCCTAATCCTGCCCAAACTCAGCATCGCGGAGTTTCTCAAGACTCTGACAGACGTTCGCCAAAATCCAGGCTGCG
Organism: Lasioglossum baleicum; assembly: GCF_051020765.1. Lineage (NCBI taxonomy): Eukaryota > Metazoa > Arthropoda > Insecta > Hymenoptera > Halictidae > Lasioglossum > Lasioglossum baleicum. Next base: position 27,769 of record NW_027470640.1, on the reverse strand, counting down.
GAGCAACCCATTACCAACTCTCTCACACTCACACAGACACGTACAGAGAAATTGTTGGGAAATTTCGCGGGGAATCGGTCGAAATTGACGCGTAAAAAAAAAAGAAAGAAAAAGGAAAGAAATTGCCGCGAAACGTGCGCGTTCAGCTGACACGTGCGGCGGTATAAGGAGTTTTACAGGCTGGTTTATTAGATTCACGGCGGACGAAACGGGCGGTGGGCGAAAAAGTTGCCGGGAACGGAACGAAGGAAGCCGAGACACGTGAAATATGAATACGTTTCGGTTGATTTGTACCTCGCGTCTCCTATTTCGTCGTGTATTCGAGCGGAGGCGGCGAGAGCTCGTCACGTACCGCTGCAGCCGAAACGTGCCTCAATTCTCGCGAGCGAACAACGCGAGCAACGTCCACGCACAGCCACCTTTCTTCCTTCGAACTTCCCTCGGAATGTTAACAACCGGCCTCCTCCTCCGAGCGAAAATGCAAACGCTTCCGACGCGTGTCGTTTCCGCGGCCGACACTCGCGACAATCTCTCGATGCTTACCTTCGAGGCAGGCGAGTCGCGATCGTCTGCTCTCATCTGGTTAGATTAGATGTTGCAAGGTGCATTTGGATTATCGTGCTTTGACATGCCTGAACGAGTCGTTGGATTAGGTCTTTGTGACACCGTCGTGAAGAACGGATACTTTTGTGTTGCAATCTTAGAATATTGTCTGTATGTCGTGACTAGGTTGTTCGTAGTTGTCGACAATTAGTGATTAACAGTGATTAATAGTATAATTCGCTGAAAGAATACTAGGTGAATCTGGGCTGTATTCTTTATTTTGTCGCAACGAAGCGTGTGGTGTATCTTTTTGAGGCATCGGGTCTCAGAGCAAAAAATGGACTCATGCTGCACGGAAATTTTAAATTGGTATTTTTTTAACAAGGGTATTGTGTAATATAGAAACATAATGAAATAATAATTTGATTCAATTTGTTGCTACAAGGTGCGTGCGTGGGAATTTGACGAAACTTCCAAATTAGAAATGATACGTACAGAGAATCATGATCCTATATAATATTATATGATCCCATAAGTTCGTTCCGTGACGTTATTCACATTTTCCCTCGCATTTTATAAACCATATCGATGCTTAACATCTTCGCCAATGAAACAAGAAGAAGTGGTAAAACAAAAGGGTGACTATGCTTCTTCTTAATAAATTTATTCGATGTTTAATTTTAAATAGTAAATCGTTGGGAAATTTCGCAGGGAACCGGTCCGCATTGACGCATAAAAGAAAATTAAATTGAAAAATTACACAGTAAAAACAGGTACGAACTTATGGATCACCTAATATAACGTATAACGCTCTAGATAGAACCCGATAGAAATAAACCAGCTGGAGTTACAAAACGTATCGTTGAGCTCATTCGAGGAGTATATCTCGTGCAGATTTGTCAGGACTAGTATTATTTCGCATGACAGTATGATCGAGACTTCGGGGAATCTTAACTGCAACTTTATGAGCGAGTTACAGCTGAGGATTGCGCAACTTCGGATAAAGTTCACGTGATTAACACCTTCGTTACTTCGTGTGGTCCAACGGAAGGTCTAGGCTTACAGCACTCGCTTCGTTACGGTAATTTCACATGGTATACCGTAGAATTCTGCTCGCTTGTTCAACCAGCAACGCCCAGTCGATAACGAAATTTTAATTAAAACGAGCGAGGTAATGTTGTTCCGAAAACAAAGCGGTGTTTGTCGGCATGGTCGTATTAATCGCGGAGAAAAATTATCGACAGGGCGGAATTGTTCGGAATAATACGAATCTTCGTGAAACGCGAAGAGAAGCGGAAGGGTGAGATCTATCGAACCGGCTGTCGAAACGTCGTGACAACTGAAGCGTGACAAATGTACAACTGATTCAGATCATGCAGCCAGAAGGCATTTATTGCCACAATTTATGAGAATCCGAGGAATAAGATCAATCCCACTGTCATTTTCCAATATCTGCAGCGAAAGTCTCGTACGACGTTTTCATACGAAGTCTCGAAGCTATATAAATTTCGGAAAATCTCTGTTTTGATATATCGATGTGTAAAAGATAAGGAATAGAGAAGTTTGGTTTCGGAACGTGAATTATTTAAATGTCAGTTACGTGATTTAAAAATATTTCTTTGCGTTGTAGTGTAACTGATAACTACTGATTAGAAGGATGGATGTTAATTGATGTGTCAAATTTAAAATTCAATATCGAATAAAAACTATACACGGATGATTTATTTTTCAGCATTTCAAATTCACCAATTTCTTCCAATAGCGATAATCCACCAACAACTCTAAAAACTAACTATGCACAGTTCATATGGAAACAATCAAAAATAATCATTCTTGGCGAAACATGAAAGAAATAATTCCAGAACCATTCTAAAAGGTACAAGGAATACAAATTTCACACGAATGATTTATTTTTCCATCATTTCGAATTCTCCAATTCCTTCGAAACGTGATAATCCACTGATAACTCTAAACTAACTATGCACAATTCATACAAACACTCCCAAAAATAATCATTCCTTGGAAAATACGAAAGAAATAATTCCAAAACAATCCTAAAAGCAACATGAAGTAAAATTTTCACACGAATGATTTAAAATATGGAAAAAATAATTCAAGAACGATTCTAAAACGAGCATCAAATAAAAATTTCACACGGATGATTGCTTTTCCCGTCATTTTAAATTCTCCAATTCCTTCGAAACGCGATAATCCTTCAGCAACCAACCCAAACTTACCAATACACATCCTCTATATCCCCCACGAGTCCTCAGACGCATCGTCATCCGCGACGCAGGGTCCTCAAAGGAAACTTTCGCGCAAATACCAACGTAGGAGGCAAAAGAAGAAAAAAAGCGGAAAAAGAAAAATCGGGAAATAAGGAAAAGTAAAAGCAGAAGGGAAGAGAGTCTGAGAAAGAGAAGAAGCGAAAAGCTTTCGGTGCTTAGACGAACTGAGTCACGTAGTATTGCAGCCAGAACGTGCTTCAATCTTCGACAGAGAAGTACGCATTGCCGTTCGGCGGAAAGTTGCCGGGGAATTTTAACAACTGCCCGGCACCGGGAAGTTTTCATAGAAAATAAGAAGATCGAACTGGAACGCGGCCCGAATTCCCGTTCCCTGCTTATCGCCGAATCATAACGACCAATTTCCGCCGGCGTTAGTTTACGCGCGGCGCGGGAAATTTGAATTGCAAAAATTTAATTACCCGCCGCGACGACAAGGACGTCGAGAGAGGAACTTTTTCTTCCGCGGCTTCTTCGAGAGAGAGAGGGAGAGAGGAGAGGAGTCACGTAGAACACGCGTGCCTCGATTCTCGACGGAACAACGGAGCAGGGAATTGCCAAGTGAGCTTCCACTCGGAAAGTTCCACCGCCACCTTGTCCTTTTTCCAATTGCGTTAAGAGGCCTTTCTTTCCCTTCTCTCCAAGCCTAGAGTGCGGCTCCTTAAACGCTGTACGACACCGATGCAAAATAAAGTTATTTGCCTGCCACATCCGACCCTTTCCGACCCGCAACTTCCGTTTCCAACTTTCGCTACGAGGAAAATCGAATGTGCGAGAATTGTTTATGTTTTTCACTGCTGACGGGAGGAACGAGAGACACGAGACGGGAATTTTCGATTTCGAGGAAGCTTCTTAATCGTAAGGATTACTTTCAGATATTTCAAACAATTCTTGATTCAATGTTTTGAAGGAGAAAAAAACAGGAAATCAAGTGAACGCTCGCGAGAATTGTTTATGTTCTTCACAGCTGACGGGAGGAACGAGAGACACGAGACGGGAATATTCGATTTTGATGCAGCTTCTTTTCTTCGCGATGATAATTTTCAGATGTTTCGTCTAATTTTTGTTTGAATGGTTTGAAAAAATTGATAAGATTGCAACGAGTAGGTACATATTAACACTTTCCCGAAGAGAAAAGAAAGGAATTCAATTAAGCTTCTATAGGCCGAATTATTTTCTTAAGTATAAACAAATTTATGCAACGGAAAATTTATTCCACTTCAATTCATAAATGCAAGAAATTCCATAAAACGTAATACGTTGCATTTGGAACATTTTATTGTTTATGGTAATCCGTAAATGGTCACAGTAAAAGAGTAACCAAAGAATTGTTCAAGTTCGATCGATGAAACACCTATGGGTTTTACTGAATTACACTGCACTGCATATGCATCGGTATAATCAACTATATCACTTATAATTTCACAGTCAAATAGTTTTCGAAAATAGGTGCAGTATTCGTTCTGAAAAATTAAAGCACTTCCGCGTATATTGTGACATTCGTCCCCGAAGGGATAAATCATAAAGGATTCGCCAGATGAAAAAGAATCAATCGAAATCGGCAATTAAAGACCCATGAATATTTCTGCGATTCAATTGTTTCGCAATTTCCTACCAAAATTAATAATCGCTTCGTTCGAAACATAATTTTAAATCTCGCGCACCGTATGGCACAGTGCATTAAAAATATTATGAATAAAAGAGGGGAACTGAATTTAAAAATATCACCGCACTTCCAATCGGAATGAAATGCATATTCAATTAGACTTTAAAAAGAAGCGAAAAATCAAAAGCAATCGAATGACGAATTTAACGATATCTGCAATGTCAACGAATATACAATTTAAATTGTTCACGATGTTCCTAATCCAAGAAAATACTAATATTTATAAAAGAAAAAGAAAGAAAAATATTGGAAACTTTCTCGTCGCAAAATCAGGTTAATTTTTAATTCAGTCTATAGAATATTCGACAAAACGATTGACATAACAGGTGACATGTCGGCGGAATGCGAAAACGATTTGATTCTCGATCGATGACCTTAATTACGGTAAATAAAAAGCAGTTAATGAAGGAATTTTGCAGAGAGCTGTGCAAAATATCGCGGCGCATTGATCGAACGTCAAATCAGGAACGGTTCGCGCGATGAAAAATTAATATTCATTACGAAACATGCCCTCGACGACGATATATAAATAAACTGTCCTATATTTCCCGAACTAGCGAATCTCATAGAGCCTTAATTTCCAGATATCGTTCAGGGATAAATACTTAAAAAGCTCATTCGCGAGTGAAATTATTCCGCGGGTGAGCTTCTATTCTGCGCAAACAGGAAAGGAATTGACATTTAATTCCAGATTCTATTAAAATTCACAATTTCGAACTCGCTAAACGATGTTAATCGACCGGTCTAATTGCCTCGTGAACGAGTTTATTACTTCTTTAATCTCATTTCCGAAACCGTTTCCGTTACTTACGTGTTCGTGACAAAATTCGCAATATTTTTCGCTCGTACGATAATTAATTATCCAACATTTTCCACCTGTCACAGTTTATCAGAGAGAACTATTCGATTAAATAAGGTAAAAATACCGATCGATTAATTTTTCCAAGAAGAAATTCTGCAAATGAAATTTTATTCACCTGTTTTTTAAAATAAATTAATAAAATCGTTGATTTACAAATGACTGGTCTGTTTCGCGAATAAATAACCATTTGAATAACAAATATTTCCCTCGACAGGTTATTCGAACAATAATACAAATTAATACCGTTTCGTGTATTTTTACACGAGAGTATTCGCAATTGCAAGACAATTCGCAATTATTATTATATGAATTATTCCAAAAGCTGCTGTTATGTATCGACAACGTGTATATTACGAATTTTTGAAAAGGTGTAGATTGTTGCATCGGCGATAAACGAAAGCTAGACGTACCTTTACGGATTAAGCTTTATATTTATAAACAAGAAAAGCAATTGAGTGAGAAATACCGGACCCAACAGGCCCATTATCCACGCGATCAACGGTCCTACTCGGAAATTACCCCATTGTGCTATAAAAACCAGAATCGTTGTTTTAATTTTCAATAATCTGTAATATTAACGCGTCAATTAATATTGTAATACCTAGCTTAGTCCTTCGTGTTACTATAACGCAGTGAGAATAGAAAAGAAACCATTCTTGTATACTCATTGTGCTATAAAAACCACTATCGTCGTACACGTATGAAAGAGTTCACAGACCAAAACACGACGTCACTTAAAAGATCAGTTTATTTCAAATAACTTGTCTGCGAGATATTTCCTTTAATTTTCAAAAATCTGTAATATTAACGCGTCAAATTAATATTGTAATACCTAGCTTAGTCCTTCGTGTTACTACAACACAATAAGAATAGAAAAGAAGCCATCCTTGTATATTCGACAGAAAACACGACAAAAGAAACGAAATGACTTTCCGAACAACCCAATAAAAGTCTAATAACATTATCGCCTCAATTAATATTGCAATCGCTAGCTTAGATCTTCGTGTTACTATAACACAATAAGAATAGAAAAGAGATCATCTTCGTATATTCGACAGAAAACTCGACAAAAGAGAACGAAGTGACTTTCCAAACAACCCAATAAAAGTCTAATAACATTATCGCCTCAATTAATATTGCAATCGCTAGCTTAGATCTTCGTGTTACTATAACACAATAAGAATAGAAAAGAAGCCATCCTTCTATATTCGACATAAAACTCGACAAAAGAAAACGAAGTAACTTTCCAAACAACCCAATAAAAGTTTGATAACATTATCGCGGCAATTAATATTGCAATCGCCAGCTTAGATCTTCGTGTTACTATAACGCAGTGAGAATAGAAAATAAGTCATCCTCGTATATTCGACAATAAAAACAAAACTACTTTCCGAACAACGCAATAAAAGTCTAATAACATTATCGCGTCAATTAATATTGCAATTGCTAGCTTAGTCCTTTGTATTACTATAACGCAGTGAGAATAAAAAAGAGACTATCCTCGTATATTCGACAAAAAAAACGAAACGACTTTCCGAACAACGCAATAAAAGTCTAATAACATTATCGCGTGAATTAATATTGCAATCGCTAGCTTAGACTTTCGTGGTACTATAACACAATAAGAATATAAAACAGACTATCCTCGTATATTTGACAGAAAACTCGACGAAAAACACGAAATGACTTTCCGAACAACCCAATAAAAGTATAATAACATTATCGCGTCAATTAATATTGCAATCGCTAGCTTAGTCCTTTGTATTACTATAACGAAGTGAGAATAAAAAAGAGACCATCCTCGTATATTCGACAAAAAAAACGAAACGACTTTTCGAACAACGCAATAAAAGTACAAACGACGATCCCGGGGCCCGGACAACTCGATGAAAAATCTGTCTACGGAAAGAAGGGAAAAAGGAGCGAGGATCTATCCACTCGATATTCATCGGAAGACACCGCACGTCAGCGCAGGCCGGTTTCATCGCGACGAGGCGAGGATTTTCCGGCAATTAACGTCCTCTGATCGGCGCACGCCTTCGACGTCCTCGTAGATATCCCCGGATCGGCCGTTTTTCCGTGATAATTGTAATGGATCGCCGAGCAAAATGCCATTACAGTAATTCCCATGGACGTCGGCTCGGCGTCGCGCCCTATGCTCCCCGTGTAACACGATCGACCGAATGGAAAATATAAATTCACCGGGGTCCCGGGCTCGCGCGGACTGGACCGTGAAAAAGAGACCAGGCAAAGAGGAATCGAAACGAAACGAGATGAAATGAAACGAAATGAAACTGAAAAAAAAGAGGAGAGAGATGATGAAAAAAGGAGGGAAAAGAGGGTGAAATAATTTGAATCGGAGGAGGATCGTTCACGCGACCGGCTGGAATCGATGTACCCACGGGTTCCCGTGGCTGGCACCTACTTTTAATAGAAATAACATGGCCAATTGATCAAACAGTGACCGATCAGCCGTGATACCGTGTGCAACAACCAGAGGCAGGGGTCGGGGGCAGAGAATACGGGAAACAGAGATCATCGCTCATCGAGATATCGTTCACGGCTGTGGTCGCAACAGCGAGTCTAATGGAAGAGCACGGGAACAAAACGCGAACCGCGAACAATGCACCGGGGGGAAAAAAGAGTGGTTTTTCGCGTTGAAAGGGGACCCAGGGATCGATAGACGAGTCACAGAAATCTGCCATTCCTGGAACCGAGGAAGGCTCCTTCGGATATTCTTCCAGTTACACCATGTAGCGGATGTTCTTGTGGATTCAACGCGAATAATTTGTTGGTTCTAATTCGAACGTAATTTTCGCAGGGGACAAAATATGTTTTTCGCGTTGAAAGGGGACCGAGGAAGGTTTCTTCGGATATTCTTCCAGTTACACCGTGTAGCGGATATTCTTGTGGATATTCTTGCGAATTCAACGCGAATAGATTACTGGTACCAATTCGAACGTAATTTTCACAGGGGGAAAAAGAGTGGTTTTTCACGTTGAAAGGGGGCCGAGGAATCGATGGACAAGTCACAGAAATCTCTCGTTCCAGGAACCGAAGGAGGAAGCTTCGGATTTTCTTCGAGTTACACCACGTGACGGATATTCTTGCAAATCGAACAAGAGCAGTTCGCTGCGATCGCTGGTTCCAATTCGAACGTAATTTTTGCAAGAGAACTCAAGTTTCGTTCTAATAAAGGTATATTCAGCTTCCTAATTCTAGGTTTTTGTGTTTTGGAGCTCTACATCTGGTAGATAGAAAAATGATTGTTAATTTTCGCAAGGGAATCCAAATTTTGTTCTAATAAACCTATATACAGTTTCACAATTCGAGATTTTTATAATATTTATTATAAAAATCATAATATTATAATATTAAATATTTGATAGAAGTAAATAATTCGCGTTGTTGATTCATTGCGACCAAATTGGAATTCCTATTCGAATTCATTTTTTACACTAATACAGTGAACTTTTCATTTAGGCAGAATTAGTGCATATGGATTGACAATGTGAGATCTGCAATGTCAAAAATTAAAAAATAAATGTTGTAAATGTCATAGTATATATAACAAAAATTCGAAAGCTAATATTCTGTATCATTATACGATTTTCCTCAATGGACACAGGTTTTACTATTTTTATAGCAGATGCGGATAACATATTAAAAATTTATCTTCTTATTAGGAAAGAAAAATAATAAATTCATTCTCTTCGAATTTGTACACCCGAAAATAATGTTTCCTCTTATAGAAACAATTAAAATTCGACTGAAAAGGAATCAAAACGATCACACAAGCCCATCACACGATCCATCTCGATCGCACACCGAGAATTAAATAGATTATTTTCAGAAAAGAAAAGTAATAAACTCACTCGCTTCGAACATTTACAGCCGAGAATAATGTTATATTTTATAAAAATAATTAAAATTCGACTGAAAAGGAACCAAAACGATTACCCGAGCCCATCCCACGATTCATCTCGATCACACCCAGAGAATTAAATTCGAAACCCTGAACAACTCCCGCAAAAACCGAGAATCGTCCGAAGAAACTCCACGACCATCGAAACACAACTTTCCACTCGACTTGCACTTTCCATCGGGGCCCGAAAATTACCATCGGATCGGTTAAAAGCGTGGATACGCGTCGCGACGTCGTTGAACATAAATCGATGGGGAACGATTCGGGAAATTACACGCGTGCCAAAGCATCGCGCCCCATAAATTCCGCATCGATCGCGATATGAATCCGCGGGTGGAAAAGCGAGACAAAAGGCGCCCTCGCGAAGCAAAACAAACCCTCGAGAAAATAGAAAAAACCAGAGAAAAAAGAAAAGAAAAGAGAAACTAGAAATAAAAAACATGAAAAACTTGTAAAAGGATAAAACAAGCGACTATTACGAGCAGCGAATGGCTGGTTGGCGGTGTAACTAATCAAGAGGGTTCGAAATGAACGCGTGGCTATGAAAAATAGCGATGGAAAATGCGCGAAACGTAAACAGAGAGGCGTTTTATAATGACGATGTCGGAGAGGCGGCGGCGCGCGTGCGGTTTGAACGCTGGCAAATTGTGTCGGGTGAAAAAAAAAAAATCAACAGACCGTCAGGGGGGTGGACAAAGAGGGCAGAGAACGGGAGAGAGGGGTTGAAAAACGAGGAGGTGGAGGAGGTTGTGTGCTCGCGGGTCGAGCGAAAAATCAACTTTCCCGTTCCGAATGAGCCGCGGGCCCCGAATCGTTCACGCACGATTTTTTTCCAATCGCTGGCTGCTCTTCCGCCCCGATACAACCTATGCAAACAACCGACTCGCGCCTGCCTGACCCGTCGCGACGCCACAGCAGCGTTCACCAAGCTGAGGAACAACGTTCCTTCGACGCCGGCCGTTACAAGGTCAAAGGGGAACTGTGTTTATTGTTTCATTGGATTATCGCTAATTATCTTGAAGGGACAATGGAGAGTGTTGCAAACGCGTCGCGAGTGTATTGGGATTATTTGGACAATAGAATATTAATTAATTTTTCTACAGTTTCTTCAAATACGATATATATCTTGAAATTTGAGGATGGGTTTCGTTTTTAGCAAAAATTATAATTTAAATAGTCAATAGTGGCTATTTTCTTATGTAGGAAAGTGATTGGTTGGTAGAAGAGATCGTGCATTCTCTTTATGTATATCTATCATTCCAATAAATTATCTTTAATTATCTCTAAGAGCGAAGAGAAAACGCGACGCGATTCTTTTGGGATAATTTGAACCCTAGTATATTAATTCATTTTTCTACATTTTCTCCAAGTGTGAGAAAATGTCTATGAGTTCGTCTCGAATTTTTCATATTTTTTATTTGCTTGTTTTATTCCGGCCTGGCCTCGAAATATTCTAAACATCTTGAAATTTCAGAGTATGTTTTATTTTTCACAAAAATTATTAGGTCGTTCGTAAAGTCATTACGTTTATTTCCCAACACAGGACCTAATTGTATTTTTTCACAGTAAACTTCACATTTCAGCCGCATAAGAAAAAAACAAAAAGAAAACGAAATGACATTTCCAACAAGCCAATAGAATTTAAGTAGCCAATAGTCACTAGTTTTTATACATGAAAGTGGTTGTTTGAGCTCGACACGATAATCCTCGCTTTCTCCAATTTGCATCATTAACCACGCAACAAATTTTACTTTTGGAATTTTATATTACCAAGTATGTGCTTGCAAAAATGTCTGTGTAAAAAGATTTGTTGGAATTCGTACGATTAGGACAATTATCGTGGGTAACTTTCACCAATACGGTTCATGTTTTAGAAGGAAAAAGTTCTTCGTTGAATTTCTAGGAAGACATACCCGAAGTCCGAGGACAATTAATTTTTTATATCGTTTAAATAAAAATTCTGAGAATATTTAACGAAATTTGAGATTAAATGTCACAAGAATAACTGCTAAAAGATTTCGAATAACGAACTCGTTGAATTTTACGACACGCGAGAACTGAACTCCTCGAGCCTGGGCTAATTTCGAGTAATTACGAGATCTGCAGAATTATAGAATAATTTATCGTTGCTCGGAGTAGATCGTGCAGCCGAGAAACCGCGTCTCTGCCTTCTACGCGGAGAATTTAATCAGAAAAGTAGAATGTCAATTCCGGTAATATTGGCAGATGTAATTCCGAATATTGGATACCGGTGTACCTTGACTTAAACACGAATCAGGCCATGTTACCGTAATTTAAACGCCGATCTATGGTTTATAGTTCACTGTCAACATTTAATGGTTATTATACGTCTATGTCAGCGACCCTCGAGGTTCATATCGCGAGCAACATAAACTCAAGTTGTCCCCGTTTCCTTAATTTAGAACCAAGAGAGCAGATCGACCACCGAACCACGGCTGCAATTCAACCGAGATGAATATGACAAAATGCCACGACCTGTGTTTCTTCGGAAATTACCTCAGACAACCATCCCATTTTCCGTAAATAATTTCACATTGACTGTCTAAAAATCTTTCAATCGTTCTATCAAAAGCGAAAATGAAATTTGCCCGAAGCGAAAATAAAATTCGACCGAACGAAAATGAAATATCTTGAAATTAGCAGAGACAACCATTCTATTTTCCTTTTAAATAATTTCACAAAGCCTGTCTAAAAATCTTTCAATCGTTCTTTCAAAAGTAAAAATAAAATTCGTCCGAATTTAAAGCGAAATTCGTCCGAAGCGAAAATAAAATATTTTACTAGAAAAATTTGAAGATATTTCAGGACCGATTTCTTTAATATAATTACTATTGTATACATGGTGGTTCCTTTAATTCTTAGGTAATTAAGATTGCATTATTTGTATCTAACAGGATTAATGATAAAATAAGAAAGGAGAGAATGAAAATAATTAGAGTCACGATGAAAAATTAACGGAGTCCTTTAGGGCCCACCCATCGGTAAGGTGAGTGACCACATAAGCCAAGGGTTAATTCGCGATATTGCAATATCTCGTGAGAGAACCGATCTATCAAACGAAGCTTTTTACAAAAGATATTTAATAACTGGAAATACTATATTTCTTTTTATCAGCAAATCGAGTGATGAAGGTTTCAAAGACAAGTTCATATTTCTCTTATAAAATTAATAAACGCTATCCCTTTATAATATTTTATTAACCTTTATTACAATTTATCTTACCTAATCCAATCCTCGCGAAATAAATACTGCTCTGAATAAAGGACACACGTATCTATCGACTTTCTGCCTTTTAGGCGTTGCAAATAAATGAAATACAGACGTATCGGATAATTCATAATTTTAAAATGAAATTATACATGTACCTTTGCCTTTGAGAATTTATGTTTGAACATATGTGTTTTTGGAAACTTTTATTTTGCGTCAATAAATAACTAGCCCAAATCAAAACAAGATTTCTCGCGTCAAGGACACTCAGAACCTTGCGTTTCTTCGAAATTGATAATATCCAAGGAATAATGAAACTTTGATGGTGTAAGTAATCGTGTTAAACAAACCGCAACTGTCCGATCACTAATCTATAAATGAAAATAGGAAATACGTGATTTCAAATCCTTTTATATCGCGTCAATAAATAACTATCCTAAACCAAAACAAGATTTCTCGCGTCAATGATCAAACTCATAATATCCACAGAATAATGGAACTTTGATGGTGTAAGTTATCGTGTCAAACAAACCGCGAGTGCTCGATCAGTAATGTATAGATCAAAATAGGGAATACTTCATTTCAGAATTTTTTATTTCGAGTCAATAAATAACTATCCTAAACCAAAACAAGACTTCTCGCGTCAATGATCAAACTCATAATATAAAAAGAATAATGAAACTTTGATGATGTCAGTGATCGTGTCAAACAAACCGCGACTGATCGATCACTAATCTATAAATCAAAACAGGAAATACGTGATTTTGGAATCTTTTATTCCGTGTCAATAAATAACTATCCTAAACCAAAACAAGACTTCTCGCGTAAAGGATACTCAGAAGAACACGTTTCCTCCAAACTCATAACATCCAAGGAATAATGGAACTTTGATGGTGTCAATGATGGTGTCAAACAAACCGCGACTGCTCGATCATCTCTCGAGGCATCCTGCCGAATGCAAGCTCGTTTAAAAACGATTCCGAGGACAAACACGTCGAAGAATGCGAAGTCGCGAGCAAGAGCAACGAGACCGTTCACAGGGATTTCATCGTTGCAAATTGAATCTCCGAGAAACGAAGATGATTAATTGCCTCGATTTCACGGCTGGTCGCCCAACCGGAGTGACAGTTAAAAATGATTCCCTGCGCGGACTTAGAACCACCCTTAACCGGTTCAGTCCCAGGGGTATTGAAAAAACACCATGGAAGAATCGGGAACAACGCTTTCTCTAAATGAGTACGAAAAAACCGAAACAACGCGATAGCGCTTCGCTTATTTTATCTCAACGAATCCAAACAGGCCAATTCTCATGTGAGATGCGTCAGGTAACGCGATTCTGGTCTCTTTCACTTCGCTTCGTCGAATTTATCGCAGTTACACGCGCGTACCGTAAGTGTATAAATATTTCAAGTTTCGTTTGACAAAAATTATTCGGAAGACAACGATGAAATACGAAATGTGTTATTTCGCAATGCGTTATCGCGCTATTGTTACAATATCGTACACATTGTAAAATGTGTTATTTACATCGAAAGAAGGAGCTGTGTAATACACTCGCGCGAGTAAATCCGAGCGAGCGACTTGGACAGTCGGCGAGTCGCCCTCGGTTCTCCACGAGGCTCGAAATCTGCCGGGTTTTCTCCGCGTGAAATCCGAACAGCGCGATCGCGCAGCTCGCGACTCGACAGGATAAACATAAGTATATTCCACAAAGTATCTTCGAACTTTGTCGATCGCTTTACTCGGAATAGGTCGCTGACCAACCACGGCGTCTTGCATCGCGAGCCACAGCTTTCGTATCTACCGGATTTCGTTATCTCGAATAGCTAGGAGCACGAGTCGGCGAATAGGTCCATTAGCACGAGCGAATTTCACCGGAACGATGATTCTCGATAACGGGGGAAAAAATGAGCGACCGAATGGCGGAAGGGAGGAAGTCATCGCGACGTCATCTCGGCTGCCGTTACAAAACGCAACCGTCCGCTGGTTTTCCCATATTTTCGCAGCGGGCGAGTTGAAATACCGCGCTGCAACAGTCGAGGCCAGGTCTGACCGTTTTCTCTGGAAGGAAACAGTCGGAAGAGGAAAGTCGAGTGGAAGTGTTTCTATCGCAGCTAACGATTTCACCGCTGCTTAAACACGGTAATCGATAGAAACGCTGAGCGATACCAAAGAGATTTCCTTTTAATTGATCCTAAGAGTCCTCCTGGTCCGGCCTGCAGCCGGATCGGAGGCTGCCACTCCATTAAATCCATCTGCATTCGAAGACTATACGAAAGCCGGAGTTTCCGTAACGAGGACGATCCATCCCGTCTACCAACCCTCTCTCCTCTCTCTCTCTTCTTTCGCGCGCCGCCACCCTCGCTTTTTCCCACTTGTCTCTCTCTCTCTCTGTCTAGCGTCCAATATTTACACACGGATCGATAGCTCGACGAGTAGACAATACTTTTCAGCGGCGTCATATCGGCCGACTCGGTGGACAGGCGACGCGAGCGGAGGAAGCGAAGGGTTGCGGAGAAAGGAGGGAAGACAAAGAGAAGGAAGGGCGGACGAATGGAAAAAAGGAAGAAAAAGGGAAGAAAAAAAATGGAGAAAGACGAGGGAGACGGTGTCGGTGCCGCTGATAGGTTTGCACAAATATTGATTCAATAACGGGGCTGAATTCTTCGCCGCTTTACGAGCCGAAAGCAGTCGCTGTTCTCGCGCAGGTGAAACAGAGGATATAAAGGGTTTTCTTCGGAGAAACGCGCGTACACGCGAGAGGATACCTGGCAGGTATACGAGCAGAGAGGAGAGAGAGATAGAGGAGACGTTTCGGCTTCATCTTCATCCTTTATGGGGAGAAGAGAAGCAGCCGAGGTGAATTACAACCCCTCGCGAGATACCGCAGAATTCGCGTTGAAGATTAAACGGGCGTAAGTCGTTTTAGCCTGCAGCATTTAACAAGCTGGCCCTTTGCGGTCTCGGCCATCCTCTTCCCAGCAGTTTCGACTTCCGCCTTTTCCAGAGACACCTGCAACGATTCTAATGTCACGGGACGAAGTATGGGGTAGATGAACTGAGAATTCCTGAGTTTTGCTCTTGCGAATCGCTACGAGAGTATTGCGAACAAGATAGCTGTTCGATTGTAAGAAGACTGACTTTATTCGTGTTTTAATTATGATATATTAGGTCGTCCCATAAATTCATCCGGTTTTTACTTTTACCATTTAAAATTATACGTCGAATAAACCTTAAATGTTAAGAAAAAATTTAGTCGCCCTTTTGTTCTACGACTTCTTCCTATTTCGTTGATAAAGACGTTAATCATCGATATAGGTTATAAATTGTGACGAGGAATGTAAATATCACCGCAAACGAACTTATGGGACGACCTAATATATAAGGTGGAAGAAGGAAAATGATTTTGGGGGTTGGTGGTTGGCTAATCCGTTTTCTTGCGAGGCAAATGTCTTATTTACACGTGAAAATACTTGGGGAATTCACACGATAAATGATTCTAGGTTTGGGGGATTAAATGGTGACGAGAATTCTGATTAATCTTTTGGGGATGAATGTCGTAATATATGTGGAAATTTATTAATGTTTTAGATTGAAAGCTACATGGAATTATAGCAGAAAATAATTTTTTATTCGCAGAATTTTCTCTCGATTTGTTTATTTTTAATTGTTAGTATACGCAAATGGTTAAAGCGATATTTAGGGATTCAGAATGATGCATTGGAATTCGGGAAGTGTAATACCCGAGGTCAATTGTTAGAAGATACATTAACAATTGAGGAAAACAACAAATCGTCAAGTTTTATTAATCTATCCTGAGTAAAAATACAGGAATAAAACACTCGAACCCCATTCAGAAAAATACGGAAAAAAATGATGGCTAATATCGGTAATAAAAATGTGCTTAAAAATTCTTAGAATTAAGATGTTTATATTAATAATTCATTTAGCAAGATTTAATACAGATTTGTGAAATAACTAGGAGGGAAATTAAATATTCCGAATTATTAGGGATTCTCGAAATTAATGAACTCAAGATTCAACGGAACAAACGAGGCAAAATAGACAAAACGGGAAAGCAAGACAGCTCCTGTCCATTTTCGCGGAAGAAATTCCGCAGACGGGGCAGCAACAAATCTATCGGGGCCATCATGAGAAAATAACGCGCGGTAAAGCAGGTAAACTCGACTAATTTATATATACCGTCTGATTCGGAGCGGGGTGAAGAGAAAATAGGGGTGTGGGCGTCGAGAAAGAGAGGGTTGGGCGTGCAGTTAATCTTCCCGGTCCACTAGGCGGTAGGAGAATCCGGCAATTAGTTCGTATCCAGTGCATTGTCTTGCCTAGCCCTCTCTCTCCCTCTCTCTCTCTCTCTCTCCCTCGCCCCTTCTAATACTTCATACAGCCTCTTCCGGTCGAAATCTCGTGGCCGCGTGCAAACGCAGATAATGTCTTTCTAACTGTATGTAATTAACAGGTAGCTTCCTATTGTCTTCCTCTACTCGCCTATCTGCTAGCAGGTTTTTTCGTTCCCGGGACTTATTCGACGCGGCATTATCGCCTGCGACTACCAAAAAGTTCCCGGAATTTTCACTGGAAACGTTGAAGGCTTTTAGCAGGTTTCGGATCACCGACGAAGTTTCCAGAGTAGGTGATCGATTTTTCGGGCTTTTCAAGGGGCAGAGATCGATAATCAACGCTAAACCTATCATGGCGGGTCAAATTGGTCAGATGGACGAATAAAAGGACGGAGGAATCTTAAAAGGAGATGCTGATAAGTGGATTATACTATTCTTGGTCATACACGATAATACGAAATGTCGAATTTATTTAAGATGTACTTCCATTCGATAGGATGCATTTTGGAAGTTTGAGAAATGTAGCAACATCTAGTGACTCTGTTCATCTAAAAAGAATATTCAGGTCAAATTGGTCAGATGGACGAATAAGAGGAAAGTAGAGTCTTAAAAGGAAATCGAATAAACAGAAATATTGATAAGTAGATTCTGATATTCCTGGCTAAACAGGATAATACGAAATTTCGAATTTATTTAAGATGTATTTTCATTCGATACGGTGCATTTGAAAGTTTGAGAAATGTAGGAACATCTAGTGATTTTCTTCCATGTAAAAAGAATATTCAGATCTAATTGGTAGATGGACGAATAAAAGATAGAGGAATCTGAAAAAGAGATGTTGATAAGTGGATTATACTATTCTTGGTCAAACACGATAATACGAAATTTTGATTTTATTTAAGATGTACTTCCATTCGGTATGGTGAATTTTGGAAGTTTGAGAAATGTAGGAACATTTAGTGACTCTGTTCCATCTAAAAAGAATATTCAACCACTACTACTGAAATGAAAGTAATATTTTAGATATTACAAAATTTATTCCAATTATAATAAAAACAGTTCTTTCGTTTCCTTAGCAATACCATTTGGAACAAAAAGAAGCAGACATTTCCTAACAACCTCGCGAGTCTTATATACAGGGTGGTCACTGAAAAACTAGGGTTTGAAAAGTCATAACTCATTCAGTTCAATCTGCAAGAAAATAGTGGTCCTTTGAGAGATAGTGTTCTTAAAGCTCAAATGTTTAATTAAATAGAATAAGAAAAAATTGAATCAACACCCGTTCGTCCGTCTTTCAGTAAATCAAACCCCTTTACACAGAAATAAAATAGTATTTGGAGCATCCGAAAATTACTATCTAATTAGGCTGAACTCAAAAATTATTTATAAACTTACAAAAAGAATATTCTATTTAAAATTTGCATTGCTATATAAATTTAATCAAGTTAATATGTAATGTCAAAAAAAGAAGAAGATATCATAGATAATAATGGCACATAAAATTGACATCTCTCATTGTATGTCAAAGGATTTAAACCTGCAATTGTCAGTCCTTCGATGTCCATCCCTAAATAAATTCGCAGCACAGTAAAACCTAACCCCTTGACAATTTAAGTAAAATAAAATTGTTGCGTTTAAAAATACTACCTAATTACTCTCAACTGAACAATTATATACAAACTTACAAACAGAATATATTATATTAAAATTTGCATTGCTATATATAAAATTTAATCAAGTTAATACGTAATGTCAAAAAGAAAAGATATTAATTTATCATAGCACACGAAATTAATGAAATATCTCAGACGTCGTTGTACGTCAAGAGTTTAAACCTGCAATTTCGCTGGAATAGCATTTATCGGGAGAGTTGGGTGATTTTCGCGGGGAAAGTAGACGATTTCACGGGCACGGGCAGGAATGGGCAAACGGCGAACCTTATTCCAGTCGCGTCACATAAAATATTCAAGATGAGCGGTATCAACCGCCAGTCCTTGCATAAAATAACCCCCAATACCGTGCCGTTCTTACCACTCTGCAAACACTGGACCCATCCTTCTCTCTCTCTCTCTTCCTCTCTCCCGTCTGGCCCGACCGTGAAAGATGATAGCGGTGAGAACGGAATGCCATTAGCATTTCTCATTTCTGCTTTTTGCCACTCCTTATCTATCGTCAGCCGGCATCGGCCGCGGCACGTTCGAAATGGAAAATTTGCCGAAAGGAAAAAAAGAGAGGGGTTCTTGCCCGGTCGAGCCACGCCATGCAATCTAATTACCTGCCACGCGACAGGAATTAGCGATAAAGCCAACCACCACCGATCTGTTCTCAGATTTTTTCCTAACCGAATGTCACCCGCTAATGGCTACTCGCGGACAGAGACAGCTATTCGCCGAGAATTTTTTTTCTCCTTTCCTCGAATTTTTCTTTAGGATCTTAGGCTCACTTTCATGTGCTATCAATGAGAAATGCAAGAATGAAATGGAATGACGAAATTTGTTCAAAATTTATGTGTTAAACGACGATCGAATGCTTTGGTTTATTAGATGGTAATGGAGTTTTAAAACATTTTAATTAGGAGATCACTGTATATCTAGAATTTATTTGTCGAAATTTAGGATCTATCAGAAATTAAAAATTCTAGGTCGACGATAAGTCAAAATAATACCCTGTGTGCATTATCTAATAACTATTCACAGAAATTTGTTCAAAATTTATGAGTTAAATAACAAACGAATGTTGTGGATTAAATGCTAATGGAGTTAATAGTTTTTTAAAAGTTAGGCGTTCACAGTGTATCTAGAATCAATTAACCAAATTTAGGATCTAACAGAAATTAAATATCATTATTATCTAGTAACTGTATCCAAAAATTTGTCGACACGTGAGAAGTATAATAAAAAGAACCATTTCCAACGATGACGTCGTAGGAGAATTATCAAGACATTTCTGGCGAATAGAAACAAGCTATTACTTCATACAAATGTAAACGGATAACGAAGAAGAAAGGTAACGCGAAGAAGGAGCGAAATTATCCAAACGAAATTGCGCCTTGGAATTTCCTTGTTCGCCGTTCAGCGAATTAATCTAAACAATTTGCTCGGAGATTCCTGCCCGTTAAGTCTGGCATTCGAAAATGGCCGGCAATCTAGAGATATAAGAAAATTTTGCGGGTGACTTTAATCGAGCTTGGAAATTTCCCAGGAGCAACGGGGAAGTTTCGAAGCGAAGTAACGCGAGAATCATTGAGTTAACCCAGAGATTCTCAACTAGGATTTCACCATTCTCTCGACTACCCTGCCGTGAAACACCGGGGTCGTTTGCTTATTTATGCAATTAAGATTGCCTTAGTTTACACTCGATAAACGAACGTTAATTACAAGCCAATTACAGAAAAGAGGATTTTAGGCACGAATAAAGCCAGACGAACGATTCGAAATTGCTTAAACGGACGCAATTATACTCGCGGTAAAACGAGAGAATGTAAAATATTCATTTATTCGATCTTCAAGGAAATAATTATTTCCGCGCAAGATTTACCAAAGGATATTCAAAAGCGATTTTAACAAGCTACGAATATGCAATTAGAGGAAAGATGGATGCTATAATTTTAGGGTATCACGTTCCTTTCCATTATGGTAATTCGAAGAAACCGTAGCAATAACGAGCTGCTAATTACAAATATCCCAAAAAACAGTACGATTAACTCTCTATAACGCAATAATTATTCAACGGTTATGTCATTCATTAGAATACTTTCCAAAAACAATGTCAATAAAGAGCTCGTGATTGTAACTATCGCAAGAATTATAAAATAGTCACATCTTTCGCTAGGATAATTTCCAAAATAATACCAATAGAGATAAAAATCGTATGATTAACCTTTTAGTATTTTCCCTAAATCCTAAATTTATTTTACCTAGCATTCCATTTCTCAACACCTCACTCTGATCGAGAGGTCCTGCGAATATAATTTAAAAACGAACCACTCGATACGATTAATTTCTTATAATTTTTTTATCTCGAGGTACCATCATTACAAAACCTAGGATAACAAAATCCATTGCTCTTCCACACCACTCGAAAGACACGATTATCGAAGAGGCTCATAATTAAAACCATTTCAATAATTAAAAAATGATCACATCATTCGCTAATGTGGATAATTTCCCAAAACCAATATGACCACCGATAAAAATCGTACAATTTCCCCTAAATCCCAAATTTAATTTACTTAGATACACACCAACTCCATTCCATTTCTCAATACTATATCTCAAACAGTACGATTAGCTCACCACAAAATATCAATAGAATAGCTAATACTATTATTTATGCAATACAATTAACTCACCACAAAATGTCAATAGACACTAACCGAGAGATCCTGCGAATATAACTTAAAAACGAACGACTCGAAACAAGTAATTTCTATTTCTCGCTAATCTCAATAATTGTCAAAAATCCTCTAACCTTCCACACTCCACGTCAAAAGACCCGATTAAATCTCCAAATCGAAGACGAAAATCACCAAGCACCCCATCATCCAGTAAAATATCTCAGGTTGCTCGAGTTCACCCTAATTTCAGCGATCCGAGTAGAGACTGAGAACCACCCAGTCCGAACCCTTCTCGCCGGGGATCGAATATTCCCGGCAACTTTTTAATTGGACCGAGAGACGAACGGCGAGTTATCGGCGCGGATTCGCCGCAATTTCAAGCCGGGATTGGGAAAGATTAAAACTGACATTCCTCCGCGAAGGACGCGAATGCAGATTCGCTTTCAGCCTCTTGCACCCCCGTTTGCACGGGGTGGTTGGAAGGAGATATTCGGTTTCTGTATCGGCCAAGTAGCCGGAGCTATAAGACGAGTCTCTTTTGGGAATTATTCATCGCTCTCCTCGCCCCTGGTTCGCGGTACTTTTCATCCCCGTCCAACCCCCAACCCCGTGCTGCCGGTTTCGCGACGCTCACTTTTCAACTTCATCTGTAACACCCGCGGCGGCTGCTGAAGTTACATTGGTCGACGGAACGGGAAGGGCGGTGTTCCGTGGTAAAAATTGAATAGTTAAAAATTCATTAAAAAATCCGGCCACGGAGCTCGCGGAAACCCTTCGCTGTTTTCCATCCCTCTCCGCCTCTTCCGGTTCGTTTTCTCCCTTTGCCTCTCTCTCTACCTCTTCGTGGTTCTGTTTCGTTTCTACCTCCGCTTGCACGTTTTATTTTCTACCAAGGCACCGCGAATCTGACTTGGCTGAATAACAAACGGAAGATTCGCGATAAATTGGGCAGAAATTACGAGGTTCGCTTCAGAATTGCAAGAGATTTTGACCCGTCTCTGATGACAATGGAAATTCCGCTACTGATTCTGAGATAAATAGACTTTCGGGGATGTAATTCGGGGAAATTGTTCGCCACGGATGGAGAATCTAGAGTTTTTAGGTAATGCAGCGACGTTCTTTGGATAATTGAGAGGAGAAACGTTTGTTTGACCGTGAGTTTTAATTATGATAAGCTAACGTGCCTTGTTTTTGTCATAAACGAGGTTAAATAGCAAATTTAATAAAATATCGAAATAAATATTAAGTTAAACCTAATCTACTCACTGTGGCATTAATATTTCTCAAACATAAAAATGCAAGTATCGCTTTTGGATGATTAAGAAAAGAAACGATTGTTTTACCGTGAGTTTCAATTATGATAGTTAACATGCCTTGTTTTTATCGCAATCGAGGCTATAAATAACAAAATTTAATAAAATATCGAAATAAATACAAATTGAAACCTAATCTACTCACTGTAGCATCAATACTTCTCAAACTTCAAATGCAAGTACAGTTTCATCAAGAGTGAACATGAAACTTAGAAACATCGAGTCAAGTAATAAATAGACAAAATATCGAAAGTAACGCGAGAAACGATAATTGCACGCAAATTAGCCGACGCATATTGATTATGATTAATCGACTTACCCTATCGCGAGCGCATTGGAATTGCAAATGTAACAAATTATTTAACGTAATCGGAATTAGAACGGGCGGGCCGGAATTCTCGGCTAATCTCCAAACGAGAGGGTCCATTAGCTAAATATACCAGATAAACAATTAAAGTTCAAACAGTAGCAACATTGCGGTATACCGTTCGAATGCAACTAACAATTCGCGTATAGAGAATTAGCCTGTTCCAACATTGTTCCGCGTTGCTCCATTTGAAACCCATTGTAACCTATTCATTTGAAAATCAAAAGCTTCGAAAACTGAAGTACACCGTGCCCCGCGCATGGGAAATTTAATGGCCATTGAAACACGGAATTGCTATACTAATAAACCCCAACGAACGGTTCCTGGTCGTTATTATTTGCGACTTCCCGTCGCTTAGCGAATTCGCGAAAAAAAATCAAGAACCCGAACAATTAACGGACATTAGAAGGACACAATGGAAATGCAAACAATTCGCCCGGCAAATCTGTCTTTTCACCGTTTCGTTTCAAGCTATTGTAGCCTATCCACTCGAAACTCGAAATACGCGAAAATTGGAATCGAACGAATGGGTCTATTGAACTGTTCAAATACAGGTTGTCCGTGTTAATTGTTATTTAGCTCGGCTCGAAATTCCCGGAAGGATCCATAAATCGATTGCCGGGGCGATTTGTTTAAAATGCCAGGAAAAAGGACCCGGAATCGAATTCGATTAGCGAATAACGGGCGAGTGGAAAATTTTTTAAAACGCCGATGAAAATAGATGTAGGTCGAAATGGGTAGAGCGAACGGTGACTGTCAATTTGTTTGACGATAGTCAAGAAAAGTCTTACTGGCTAAAAATTTAAATAGATTTGCATATGAGATGTCGATCTAAACTTTAGAAATTAATTTCGAAGGATTTTAAAATTTTTAAAACGCCGATGAAAATAGATCTAGGTCGAAATGGGTAGAGCGAACGGTGACTGTCAATTTGATTGATAATAGTAAAGAAAAATCTCAGTGATCTAAAATTTAAATAGATCTGCATGTAAGATACCGATCTAAACTTCAGAAATTAATTTCGAAGGATTTTAAAATTTTAAAACGCCGATGAAATAGATCTAGGCCGAAATGGGTAGAGTGAACGGTTGATTGTCAGTTTGCGAGATCATAATTAAGAAAAGTTCCACTCATCAAAAATTTAAATAGATCTGCATATGAGATGCTGATCTAAACTTCAGAAATTAATTTCGAGCAATTTTAAAATGGAATAATCGTTCTATTAGTCACTCAGAGTTATTATACAGCTTTATGATTATGAATATCTCGAACCAGATTCGCGAACAACGAAACTGTTGTTGCAATGGTTTAAAGTATAATCTAATATTAAGAATTGTGTGCAATTTGAATAGTAATTTTAATACGAAGAAGTTGTAGAAGCATTTTTTAACGCTAAACCACAATGCAGATTGTGAAATTATTATTTATGCAACAAAATTTACTCACTACGATATTGGTCGACAATATCAATAGAATATTCAATCTTAATAGCAACAATGCAGATTCTAAACCTGTTACTTATGCAAAAAAGTTTGCGCAAAACGTACCGACCTTTGTACCTACCTATTCTTACCATGAAGAAAGAAAGTCTGCGTATTATATAAAAAAGGATGTTTTTGTGAAAAGAAACGATTAAGTTGACGTGTCACACTGGTACCCAGTCGTTATAGTTGTTGATATAACCCGTTTTTCACCCGTTTATTTGTCAAGCTGTATTTATCGTTTAGAGTTGATCCTCCGAATAGTTTTAGCTGAATTAGTTCTATTTACTGTCTCAATTGCAAATCTCAAACTCTATTAACACTAAACGTAGCATTCAAAGCCTTCAATATTCACTTTAAAATCGTACATTCATTGTTACTTTCTTCGCTCGTTTGATTCTTTTAAATTTCTTATACCATCTGATTATTCAATTTCTCGTTTTTCTCGTAGTTTATTTTTTATAGCGAAAAATTCTTTATCTACCTTACATACCCTTGATGGTAAGAATAGATAGGTGCAAAATATCAGTATGTTTAATGTTAACATACTACATCGAGTCTGTCAATATTATAATTGCCTTTACATCGAACTAATATTTTTGTTTAACTGGTCAATTTAACGCGTGTCCGTGAAAATAGGTATGCAAGAAACGTTGCTTACATAAAATAAACGTAGTTTATTATTTATAGCGAAAAATTCTTTACCTACTGGTAATTATATTCATGTAAGAATATATAGGTACAAAACACGGTACGTTTAGTGTTAACAAAAGAAGAAAACAGGAAATCAATGATACACGAGAGCCACTGTATCACGAACAGCGACAACTACGTTATAAACACGTCTATTAGCCAACCATCGTTAATTACCCCGAACTCTAAAAGATCCGTTTCACATCCAGAGACAGAATATCCGATGACAAGCATTTGCAATAATACCTGAGGATGAATAAGCCAGAACCTGTGTTCCATCCAATCCTGCACCTACGAATTTCAGTGTTAACCACTCTCATAAACAACGAGCTGCCTATCAAAGCCCTATCATCCGGCCAAATCTCTTTAGCCATTCGCATAAACAGCCATCGCGTGGAATCCCGTTAGACAACGCCATCACCTCGGCCACGGTCTGCTAATTTCCAGACGAAGAGCCCCGTCAATTAGCAACATCGGAAGGAAGACGATCGAACGAGGAGGAGGAACGCGAATTCCGAAGGAGCGACGCCAGCCATTCGAGTCCGATCCGTCACGCGATCGAAGCTGCGTCGCGGCGCTAACAGCTCCGCGTCCATTAGCGACGGCCAGAGAAGAGCCGAGACGCAAGAAAGCTAGGTTTCCATGAGAAAACGGACGACAAGGTCGTGTATACAGCGTGGTCTACTACGTGGTCGGCATTATGTGAGGGCAAACAAAATATCGTGGCGTAACGGGACACGGAATACGGTGCTCAGGGTCCCAAACCGGGAAAACTTGACCGAGTGCTCCGGCAAACAATGACGGCCAGGCCAGTATTGTTCTCCAAGTATTGAATCCAGCCTACCATCCTTTCGGCCAGCCGACGCGATGCTTGTTCCACGGACTCCTCGCTTCTTCTACACCTCGTTATGTCTACTCTTCTTGAAGAGAACGGAAAGGAGATGGTCTGTTTCGTTATAGGCTTTCGTAATCTTCGATCTACTCTCTTCTAATCGTATATCTACTTCGGTTTTAGGATGCTTCTGTCTTCTGTAGTTCACGAAGTTCTATGTTATTCTGCTCCTATTCTATTCTTCTATTCTGCTTTCTTTCTTGAGTCTCACGTAGTCGACTCTTCGATTTTCTGAGTTTGGAATTATTCTGATCTACTACTCCTTTCTACTCTTTCGTAATCTTCGATCTACTCTCTTCTAATCTTCCACCTTCTCCGGTTAGTATGTTTCTTTCTCCTATAGTTCACGAAGTTCTATGTTATTCCGCTCCTCTTCTATTCTCCCGTCTTTTTTATGTCTTTCTTTCTTTCTCTTGAAGTGGTCTATCTTCGATTTTCTGCGCTTTTCTACTCCACCGAATCCCAGATATTTGGTTTTCACCATTCTGATCTACTCTCTTCTACTCTTTCGTAATATTCGATCTAGTCTCTCATAATTTTCTATCTTCTCCGGGTTAGGATGCTCCTTTCTTCTGTAGTTCACGAGATCTATTATTATTCTGTCCTCTTCTACTACTACTTTCTTTCTTTCGTCTGATGTGGTTAATCTTCGATTTTCTGCATTTTCTACTCCATAGAGTCCCAGGTCTTTGGTTTTCACTTTTCTGATCTACTCTCTTCTAATCTTCCACTTTCTCCGGGATAGTATGCTCCTTTTTCCTCCACTTAGTCCACGAAGTTCCATTCAATTCTGCTCCCCTTCTACTGTTCGGACTTCTTCCTTTCTTTCTTTCGTCTCACGTGGTCAACTTTTCGATTTTCCGCGCTTTAATCTACTCTGACCTACTTTTCAATTTGTCCTAATCTAGTCTACCCTTCTGAGTTCCAAGGTATGAGAAAAACTGAGTCCCATCCACCCTATTCTTCTATTTTCGTCTGACTTATATTTTGTAAACTTCTAACTCTGATCTAATCTGATCTACTTTTTAATTGACCGCACTCTATTGTCTACCATTCTGCATTCGACTCTTTTTCGTTATGGTCTACTCTTCTGAGTTCCAAGGTGAGAAAACTGGACCCATCTACCTGATCCCAATTTTCTTCTGATTTATATTGAATAAACATCTAAACTCAGGTCTAATCTGATCTACATTTTAA
This sequence comes from Lasioglossum baleicum, assembly GCF_051020765.1. Lineage (NCBI taxonomy): Eukaryota > Metazoa > Arthropoda > Insecta > Hymenoptera > Halictidae > Lasioglossum > Lasioglossum baleicum. The sequence goes on along the minus strand of NW_027470640.1, from coordinate 623 downwards.
TTGACCGCACTCTAGTGTCTACCTTTCTTTTTCGTTATAGTCTACTCCCATCTACTCGTCGGTCTCTTGCACTTTGATACAGTCTACTTATCAGGCTCCTAACTCAGATCAGATCTGACCTGCTCCGCGTCTTTCCCAATTTAGTCTGACTAAATTATCAACTCTTCGATTTTTCGCGTTTTGATCTACTCTGATCTACCTCTTCGATTTCTCCTAATCTAATCTACTCTCTGAATTCCAAGTTGAGAAAAACTGAGTCCCATCCACCCTCTTCTCTATTTCGTCTGACTTATATTTGTAAACTTCTAAACTCTAATCTAATCTGATCTACTTTTTAATTGACCGCACTCTATTGTCTACCTTTCTGCATTCGACTCTTTTTCGTTATGGTCTACTCTTCTGAGTTCCAAGGTTGAGAAAACTGGACCCATCTACCCTGATCCCAATTTTCTTCTCATTTATATTTAATAAACTTCTAAACTCTGATCTAATCTGATTTACATTTTAATTGACCGCACTCTAGTGTCTACCTTTCTTTTTCGTTATAGTCTACTCCCATCTACTCGTCGGTCTCTTGCACTTTGATACAGTCTACTTATCAGGCTCCTAAACTCAGATCAGAT
>NW_027470639.1:0-34891 GCF_051020765.1 Lasioglossum baleicum | reverse complement strand
GCACGAGTTAGGTTCAGGTTACGTCGAAACAGTAACCGCGAGAACCACTCACGAATACTCCGCGCTACATTAAACGCCGTACAAAACCCACTGTAAGGAGGCTGGAAGCCAGAGATATTATGATGATTATTAAGAGACATACAAAGGCTGAACTCAGCATAACTGAGTTCTAACCGCGGCGGGACAAGAATGAACACTTCGTTACCCAACAGCTCCCAATTATCAGACTCTGACCAACGAAAAAGAAGAGTGTTAATCAAATATTAAGCTTATAAGAACAGATCTTAACTAAGACAAAAATCTTTGATCTTAGCTAAAAGAGCCGTAGCGTTGGAACTTATTCAAACAAATCCCACGCGTTCAGTAGGATCTTACTGGATTTCTGGTCAAGGCAAATAGATCTGCAACGAAAAGATAAAGAGGTCTCTCCAACGAAGACAGACGAAAACGAAGAGGAAAGTCAAGAACAAGAACAATCCAAAGAAAAATCGCGTTCAGAACAGTCGGCGAATGAAGAATGCGGGCAGAACAGGCGATCAAGGAGAGTCAATCGTGGCGAGCCACCAGAGATATTATGAAGCCATCATTTAGACAATCACAGTTGAGGATAATGTATCACGAAATGCAGAAGATGCGTTGTCAGGACCAGACAAGGGCTAATAGGGAAGAGCCATGGACGAGGACATTTCGACGAACACGAGGACGTAAAGTTCTACTTCATACTTGGAAAGAGAAGCGAATTGTCACTGTATTCATCGCGTATCACGAGTCAAGTTGTGTCAAGTGTCATAACTAGATTTTCGCGGAAATTGTACTATTGGAAAAGTTTCAAAGCCAAATGTAATAGCTGATTATACGAGTAATATGGATGACGTAGATAAAGTCGGCGAATATACATCGGCAAATTGTTTCCTGAGAAAATCGCTGAAATGGTGGCGAAAAAGCTCTTTCGGGGTATAGAAACAAGAGCTAATAAACAAATGCTTACACACTATACAGGACATCTCAGGAAAGGAAAGGAGAAAGCGCTTCGTCACACTACACGTTTGTTAAATAGTAAGTCAGGTCGTAAGTAACTTCGGGAATAACAATGTCTATGGCAGGCCTTCCGCAACAGAGAAGGAGCAACGTTTAGTTGGGAAACTTCATATGTAATAAATCAGTTGCTCAAAGGGAAAAAGAAAAATTGACTTGTTTGTTCACCAAAAGAATGTAACGCGTTAAACAAACACTTTTCAACAGTGAGAGCTGTGAACGCAAACCTGGTTTGCATGGCAATGAATTTAAATAAAAATTACACGCATTAGTCAAACATAATCAATAATATAAATATTGAATTATCAAAATAATATTACTTCTGAAATGAATAAAGATTGTTTTGAATGACTTTAATATTATTATTTAAATGTTATCAAAGCATTAAAGTTTGACATTTAAGAACCGCAAGTCAAAATGTGACGAGAATAAGTCTGAGTTTCCAGTTGATATTCACACTTGGGCACAGTAGAATTGGTTAGAGGTAAATCTCAATTTCTTATATTTGTACACGTGTATTTTTTTGCCTTTGATAAAGTTTATGTAACCTGTTACTGTGCAACCGAATACAATTCTTTCCCCGTGAACGCTACATATCGTATTATTCCTTCGGAGTAGTTAGAACAAATCATAATTTGCGAAGCAAAGATCATCAAGTATCCGATATAAAAAATTTAGTTTTGTGGTGGATAGAATGAAAGGTTTAGTCCTTAGTCAGTTCTAAGCAGATTTAGAGCGTATTCTGTAGTCTATCGTCAGTATCGGTGTGACAAGTATAAGTTCTCTTCCACACATAACAATTCCTGTAAAACCAATACGTGAATTGCATTCATTAGCGCATGCCATTTCATGAAGTAGTCGCTAAACATTTTTATACATACTTATATTCGCAATTATTTGCGAATGTTATTTGAAGCATTAGGTACAGGTAATAAAAAAGAATTCCAAAAAGAAATTTCTTCCCAAGATATTTACATATTACATCGCTATGAATGGTTAATATCTCAAGTACATTTATAATGACACGTACTTCCGTTAGTTTTACACGTGCAATTTCGTTGTCAGCAATCAAATAAAACCTGAATCGTTACTGTTATAAACACATTTTTTTTATGTATTCTCCTAATGTACAGTTTAATGTTCATTCTAATCTCCGATTAAGACAAAATTTGTCAAAACAATAATCTAATTTGCCATTTTTATACTACGCATACAGTAGTATAACAATGATCCAAAGAAATATACTATTGTACACTGTACGATATGCGAGCTCCTGAATGCATTTAAAACAATTGTAACTATTTTCTACGGTTAATCTAAGACCGAGATTTCTTCAGACACATTGAGTTAAAGCTGGGAATATCTATTCCCTCATACGTAATACTCGTATTGTGTATTTAATAGTAGGATTGTATTTAACATGGTACATTTTAATCTACTTCTCCCGATGTTTATTGCATTTTCTGACCTTTATTGCAACCTCCTAAAGGGTGCTGGTTTTACATGTCAAGATAGGATTTATTTTGTCAATCTTGTTAAATTAGAATACTTTGTACTGTATACTCTCAGATATTCCAATGGATTTAATCATCTGTCTATGTAACCTTCTCGATTATAATTATCTAATACTTTTTCGGTAACTTTTCTAGGTAATATACATTACCTACAACTTTGTTACTTTTAACTTTGCTGCCGAAGAACAACAATCAACAACAACAATGATGGGTCATTTGGGGGAATGATGTTACCAGGAAATGCGTTCGAAACGCGAGAATCTATAATCGATTTTCCCTTCTCGATATTGTCGAAACACGGATTCGAGCACTTTAAAGCGCTGATCAAGAATTGTCGCCATTACATACAATGTATAAGCTTCGTTTCATTATTGAAGTACCCGACTGTTATTTATTTTAATTACGCAGCTAAAATGTTATCACAATGTACATCAAGGAAAAGGTGCATTTGTTTTATTGATGAAATAACTTAAGAAATCGAAACGTTCGTTTTAGTACAATATTCTATGGTCAATGAGAAGATTGTTTTAAAACGGGTAAAGTTTTAGCTATTGTTATTAGCTTTGGTTATTGTTCGAATGAAATGCAAAAATAGGGTAGTGCAGCTATCACTGCCTACTTTTAGTCCAAAAAACTAATGAACATTTCGAATGTTGAACTCGACTTGCTTCGATCCTTAAAATTATTAATATATTATATTAGTAAATATTAAATTTTTAAACGATATATCAGTACTGTTATCAATTTGTTAGTTTCAAATGTTCTGTCACATAAATAACACTGTGATAATCTTCGCTAAAATTCCGTAAAGTAGGCCAACATCGTTCCCGGTATTTTAGACAATCTACGCAAGACTGTTCTTGTCGAAGTGCGCCATTAAATTTCCAAATTTTGCACATGAATTGTGCTAACGACACACGTAGTTGACATGTTTTTTCTGGCCTACTTTAGATAGAAAATCGAGGAGTCACTTCTGAAGTTTTGCTTTTGCGGCATGAAGAAAGGGATTTCAGGCATCGATTTGTTACTGCCGATCAGAAGTGGATATATTCCGATAATTCTAAACTAAAAGTAGAATTTAGTTTAAATCTAAAACTAAAATTCTAAAAAGTCGTAGCCTTTAGTATCGAGGGCAAGGTCAAATCGCATCGGAAACGCATAAAGAAACTCTGTGTTTGGTGGGATTAAAAAGGAATCCTTTACTATAAGCCACGAGACACGGACGAGTGTCTATAGCACGATAATGTTCCATGCTGTCTTCGATTGAATCGCTATTCGACGAATATCTTCCTGGCATACTTCCCACCAAGTTTATAGCATGTTTCTATAGCAGGTACCTCCGAATATGACGAATTTGTAGTATCAAATTGGTTACTGCGGCGACACATCTTCCATGATAGCTTTGTTTTATGCATATCCAAATATTTTCTATAGGACTGGAATCGGGTGAGTTTGATGGCCGCATCTACCGACTGATGCCAGATGTTTTTCATTCGTTACAGAGTCTGCTCCGAAGATTCGGATCGTTATTTCGATCGTTATTCTATTTTCTCCTCACGAACCAATGTTTGGTACATAGCAACTATGTATTTCCGTAAATATCTATCATTCTTCCGGCATTCAAATTATCCGTAAATATCCACGCGTGCTTAACAGTTCGTCGGACAGTTTTTCTGCGACTACACAGTTGACCAGGTATATTGTAGTATTGTATGTACCCAAAAACGTGCCTCGTCAGTAATTATAACATTACTCCAATCCCGGGCAATATTTACCTCCGTAATTACGAGACGTTCGCACGCGTGTCTTTCGATCCACGGAGATTTCTTCATAGTGTTTAGCCATCCATGTTATACCATGAGCCTGAAGATGACGTTTTATAGTGTCTACAGACCAAACCTAAACCAAACCTGACCCTCCTCATTCAGTTTCAGATATCCCTGAGTCGCAGATAGTTAAAAATTCATAGAAAATAAATTTGCCATCTTTATCCGCAATCTTCAGTTTTCTGCCTCGATCCAGAAGATCATCGAGGGTGTGCGTTTTTCATAATGTAAAACCCACTTTTCTGGTTAAAAAATGACTCGAATCCTACTAACGCCAAAATCTTTTGCTTTTTTCCATTTTCCATCCCATTTTCATAAGACGACAACGGAGATGTAAAAATCTATCAACAGTTGTAATTATCTAATGCTATTGAAACTACCTCAACTCTGGTGCTATTGAAGTCTCAATCCTTTACTAAATCAATTGAATTTCTCAATATTTAAGTCACTATGCAATGTTTCGTTGTTAATGTTTCACGGTACACGAGTTATTATCCTCAGTAATTACAATATATGTCGATTTACATGCAATAATCTTCAATTTCCATTTTTCCTTCCAGTTCCATATTTCACGTAGGTAGTTCTCTAAGAGCTGTGGTGTTGTGCTTAGATCTTCCTAAACTGCTGTGTCGTCCACGAATGTACTTCTTATTATGCCATCAGTTTCTGGAAGGCCGACTGTTTATACTTGATCGAGCAACCACAGCTAAAATTTTGTGGATACTCTCATAGCTTCCTCTGTACTTGACTTTAAAATGACAATTCAACAAATATGATTTAAAAATCTTGTAGAAATAATGTGGTAAATAAGTTTCAAGATTGAGTAGTTGTCAGGGGTGACACTGTTTGTCGAATTCCTGGTTAATATTCATAGAAGATGCAGAGCTGGATGCTTTGATTCTCCGAAATATTCTTTTGTGGCACCGGCTGTTCAATGTATTTATTCCAGTATTGAATATTTTATTCTACAACAAAATTGGTGCGCAAAAATGATATTTCTTTCATTTATGATTAATAATCATAATTATTGTGAGCCTCCGGATTACTTTTTCTAATAATTTGGAAAAAAGTGATAGGAAGCATATAGGCCCGTGCGATGCATGATGCGAGAGATGGGTCTAGCGCTTTTCGGATTCTGAGTGTATCTATAATTTTAGCAATCGTTCGGATAACGGTATAATACTAGATCTAATAACTGTGTTAGATATTTGACTTATTGCGACTAGAGCCGGTAACTCTTTGCCAATTATACCATCATCTCCTGGCACTTTCTTATTATTTGGATTAATCTCGGTTCTGATTCTTTACGGTGAGGAATTTATAACACATTTACACACCATCGTTGTTAAATTCAGGCACTATATTGTGCCGGTAGTCTTGGCGAGTAGTTGGAATGCCAATATGTAGAAGCAAACGTGCATACTAGGTGTCTTGCACAAATTTATTTATTGCCATCTTCTTTTGCGTAGGATCTATCCTTTCTTCCGATTATATCGTATCGGTGTCTCGAGCTTTCTTCTAGCTTTCATAATTGTAATTGGATTTAGAGTGTGGAAAAAGGTTTCGTACGTATCGCTCTAAAATATCATTTCTGAAATTGATAAGTAAATTCGTTAATTGCCTGGTCAATCTATTCAGTAGAATCTTATTACGTGGGTGCCTGTTGAGTTGACACTTACGTTTAAGTACAAAATTTAATCAGTAAATGTTTGTGCCTGTTGGGTTTCGCAACATCTGTTGCATGTTACAAATGTGCCACTATATCCTATACTGCATGTTCTACATTGGTGAATGCCTTCGATAGGCTAACTATGTTTAAGTGCTCTCCCTAATATTCTTTCATTAATTTCCAATGTTCCAATGACAGACTTGTTAAGAAACGATTTCTTTGTATCTGTGTTAAACGTTGCGGTTGTGAATTTTACAACGATAGCAAAGTGGTCAAATATTAGGTCGCAATTATCCTGTACACCAAGATTATGTGGAGCGATTCTTTATCTATGAGGCTATAAAAACCATCAAGGTAGCTTTTGTTGACAGGCTATAATGTTGACTTTCCCGAGCTAATAGTTTGGCTCTCTCTCTAACGGTTTGAAAACTAAAGCTTTTCGAAGTTTTCAACCTTTAAAATTCATTGTTCTAGTAGATTATTCTAATTGCTCCGATAGCTTTTCACAATGAAAGTCCTCGTCTAATAAATTTATCGCTCAAGGTATGTGGAGATTCTTTAAACCGGGCCTTAGTTATTGAGGATGATATATAGCGTGTATCATTAGTACTATCTGCCTAATGATAGGCAAATAATTTTGTTTTAATACAAGTCACTAGTAAATACGTTCCTTCATATTTCGCTATTTTATGGAACATTATTTTTCTTCTCATAATTATAACACTACCATGAACTGTATTGATAAACGTCATGCTTACATTGGGCCAATCTGTTAGCGTTTCCAAGTGTAAGTCTTAGTACAGTATCTTCTCGTATGACCATACTCTAGACAGTAAAGATCCTGATTACAGTTTAGATTTTTGCATTCATTACTGTGTAATTCTTTGCACCTTGGTCGATGATCGATGGTGGTCGCTGTTCCGTATTTTCTTTCTTAGCCAAAGACGATAACGAAGATCAACGTACGGATCGTAGGGAGACCAAGTGAGACGAAATAAATATCACCACGGTCGTAATTAACTCTCCTATTTCCAAATAATTAACATTTGGATTGAAAGACTTCGCCGTTGATTTTCGTCACTGCCTTCGCTGAAGATATATTCTCTTCCGCATTGAAGGAAGCATAATTATTGGTACAGAGAATAATTTGAGTTTGTCCATCTTGCTACTAGTTCAGTCTTATTATTCTACATTTCTATTATCATTATTATTCTTATGATCTTGAAAAGACAATACGTTTTCCATTTCTTGCTTTGTTTAATCGAATGACCATCTAATCCAAAAATATCATTATTGAACATTCTGCTAAACAGTTAATATATGTTCACTCAATTTTATAGCATATACAACAATATAATAGCTTTAAATATAATTATAGATTGAATTATATAGACTTAATTTCGCGTATGTTTAGACGAAAAGTTTTTCCTTTCAGATACACATTTTTGCATTTTGTAAATAACTCGAAAACTAAAACCGAACGGTCGTTCGTGAAATATATATTCTTTCTAAAAGGTTCCTTTTAAGACTAAAATTCTTCGTCCTTTTGCAGCGTTGACCATAATTAATAAATATATATAATTTATAAGGATATATTAAGAGGTATATACCAATTAGGCTTTTAGCGTTAAAATTTTAAAAAGTTCGATAAATCGAGTAAATCACTTTGGCTCCGTAATAATATGTGTATGTAACTACGAAGTATGTACATGTATACGAATTGAAAAAATTATTCAAAGTCTTCTTCTCTGTAATATATTTAGAATACATTACCATAAAGATGGATAGATAAGTAATACTAAACTTTCATTCGATACTATAGGAAACTAGAAAACAATAACACGAAAAAAAAAAAAAATATTATTAATGATAACTAAGTTGTCCAAAACCTTCTTTCACTTCCTTTCAGGTTGAATGTTAATGAAATTACGTGACGAAAGAAAAACAAAAAGCAGTACGTGGAGAAGAATATGTGCGGGTCCTCCCACACGGTCGTTGCTGTTGGTCCGATGTAACAGGTAAATACCTGAAAGCGAAGAATGGAAGAGGAAGGAATGAGTTTCGATCCGGGCGCATTAGCGGACTCATAGGTACGGTAACTCTGCCTGTTACCGGCTCTGCCTCAGACAGAGTGATCCTTTACGAGGAAAGTCCTCGAACCTCCTTGGAGTTTTAATGTATCTGGCAGCGAGGGTGAGAACGATGGTGACCACTCATCCGTCGACATTGAATATATGTTTAGTAAGCTTTTAATTCTTATCTGAATCTTTAAGTGGTAAAACATCGTGTTTCGTGATATGAAATAGCTGTTTACATTTCCTGCCAATTTTCGAACAATTGAACATAGTGTAACCCGTAGCTGCTGGCGATCTGTTTAGAAAAGACTGACCCTCACGACTGATGACGATGCAGATTGTAACACGACGTAAGACTCCTTCTAATCAATAGAACTTAACAGAAAAGGACTCATCGACGATTTCCTAGTCTCGCATTAAAGAAAACGAAGAAGCTGCCACATGGAGATCATTCCATTGGTTCAGATTGAAAAATACTTTGACAATGGTCGTTTCCTGGTCGTCGTTATGGTCGCTTTAAATCATCTGCTTCACTTCTAGTCCAAGACATAATGGATGGACAAACTGGAAGCAAATGTCTTTCTACAAGATCTGTTCGAAGATTCGTCCCACTCTCAGACAACAACACGCAAATGTGACGAAAACGAATCTGAATCACGTATAAAATTACTAAACCTCCGAAATCCAATACGCACCCTGTGACAGCAGCCAACATGAATCACCAGGTGATCACCCAAATTCCGAACTTCAAGACGCAATCCTTCCAAACCATCTTGGAGAAGATAGCAAGAACCCTAGACCAAAATAAAAATAGTCTACCTTTAAACTCATGTTCGTTTCCTTCTATTACGATTATACTTACAGCACGGATAGTATTTCGTTTAGAAGTTTACATCGTTCTTTTCATTCGCGTGTGTGAAATAGACCAGAGACACTAACATCTCGAACTAAGAGAAGGGAAATACGTCAATGCTAGAATTTTTTCTCGCAGTTAATCAGAATTTTGAGAGAAGGTTTATCTGATTCGGAAATAAATATCAATTCTTATTTTAATCGAAAAATAATAGAAGGAAAGCTCGAATAGTTCCTTTCCAATTCGCTATATGAACTTCAAGAGTTTCTTTGACGAATCCATCGTTAACCCTCTAGCAGTAGAGATAGCTAGAAGCTAAATTAGGTTTACTCGTTGTTCAAACACGAAGAATACAGAAGGCTGTAAGGTAAAATCATATTGTGATTAGGTAGTTGTCTTCAAATATCTTCGAAACTAATTGTAAGGTCGAATGTCCATTTCTTTAAGTGAAAGAACACATGATCTACGTTGCTGATCTACGTCATTATCAGAAGATTTGTACAAATAGAATTCACTCTACATATATTAGTGTAGTAATGGACATTTTTATTAATAATAATATTAATTCCAGTTAATTTCGTGGAAAACTAACTCAAAAGGGATCGCCGAAATTAATTATTTATCCCAGAAAGATTGTATCTGTAATATTTCTCCACCTAACAGGTGGAAATATTTCAGAGATGAAATAGAAGGAATCAATTATTCAGCTACTTAATCCTTCATTATATAATTAGAAACGTTAGACAGTAGCAACAAGGACTGAGAATTCCGAAGGACTCACGACAAAGGAAAAATTACGGACAAGCAATAAATATCTCATTTGTCAAAGGAAGCTGACAAAATACGTATCATATAAAAAATGGCATATTGGCAGAAAACAATGAAGACCGCCGAGGATTACCAGAAAAGAATCAAACTTATCATTTCAAAATTCGATTGAAGGTGACACCGATCAAACGGGATGTCAGTACCAATCTACGTTTGACAGAACATGGGCAGATACATTGACAACTCAGGGAGAAAAGGCTATATTCGTTAATCGGAAAAGTATTAATAAAACAAAGCACACTTACACAGACCAGTATGTGATTGTCTGGAAATATATTAGCCTTTGTGCTGTTGATGTGGAAATCAAAAATTCATGATTGTGGAGAAAACCGTATACGAATTACACAAAGAATGTGAATACAGATTTACAATTTGTACAAATTAGGGCAAATTGACCAGTGACTCTGATTTGACAATTGACTCGAGAGCGGGTAACTGTGGAGAGGGGTAAAAAGATTCACAAATGTACGACGATTTATTTGTTTGTTCACATATTTAGTGCAACCGCGTAGCGTTTATTCTAGTGGACAGATAACAAAGTCTTAAAGAGAATACAAAATTGTAATTATTTAATAGGAAGAAACAGAGAAATTGCAAACAGGAACGGTACAATAATATTACATTCTCTGATACAGAGTTAGTTGTGTGCGCCAGTATTCACACCCATATAAAGATGCGCATGGTTTGCAGTTGGATTACCGACCGAAAGAGATATTTTTAAAAGGAAAATAAAGTCTGCTTTCCAAAGGATATTCATAATCGTAAATGTGCATGTAATAATACAGCACTTATTCGGTGTGCAAGATGTACTTCCATACTCCGTTTTCCTTGCTTCTGCGGTAAGTTTCGCCGCTGTACATAACCATGATAGTAAGTATTCTATGATTATAATTATTCCATCAATGGGACAAATATTTTCTTATTATATTCCCCCTTTATTCAAATACAGGTGGCCAGACGGTTAAGGTGCTTTCCTACCCTTCTTTTGCATAACGTTTTCAATATTTTATAATAAATATGTACTGGGATGTATCGATTCTATGAAACAAAACCTTCATTATTTATTTTATATTAATTATACATCTTCCAGTCTGCATAATAATAAATTTAATAATAAATTATAAATTAATAATAAATAAAATAATAATAAAAAAATAAAAAAAATAAAATAGTAAATAAAATAATAATAATAAATAATAAATTTAATAATAAATCATATATTTTGTATGCAATAAACTAATACAAAGTAAAAAAAACATTTCAGAAAATGGGAACAAAATTTACTACTACCGGGATTCAACCCGAGTATACCGTCGTGTAGTAGCTCATATCATAGTTGCTACCCCAAACATCTGCTTTCTAATTGGTGTGGATAGAAGTATAAAGAGGGATGCAACGAATCGTTAACAGCAAATATTTAAAAAACTATTCTGGTTTTCTCGTATGATAGTATGTATTCATATATAGATCGCAATCTACCAATGGAAATTTGAACTAAATCGGTGACCCACGCTCTCTCTTGCACTCTCCTTATAAGATATAGTGATTCAGAAGATGAAGAGATAAGTAACATCGAAGACAGTGCAAATAACATTGAACATAACGATGACATAAGATTGACGGACGACGAAGCAATAACTTTCCAACCTTTCGAAAGCAACACCGGCATAAAAATTATGCTAAGTTTTCCAGAAAATGTGATGGGTAGCGAAAATTTATTTACTGCAAATAACTGTTTCGAGCACTTGGTGTGGGAATCCAACAGATATCATTACCAAGACATAGAAAAATATAAAATATCATCAAGAGCGAAAAAATGAGTACATATAATGAAGAAGTTTTAGGGGCTAAAAGTTCTAATGAGTCAAGTGAAAGAAAGACGTTCTTCTCAACGACTATTTGTCCACTGATCGAACTATAGAAACTCCATTCTTTCAAAAATAATAAGGAAGGACAGATCTGTGCAAATAATGCAGAGCTGCCATTTTTGCAACACTGACAGCATTTCTCACAATTTACATAGGCCTGCTAAAATGCAGCCTGTCATTGGTTATTTACAGCGAAAATTCACCGACATATATAAACCATATCAACAATTGCCTTTGGAATATCGGTTAAAAACATATAATCCCGCAAAGATTACAAAATAAGGAATACTTGTGAGAGTGCTGTATGAGGTTGTCACAGGATACGTATATAACTTTTAAGTGTATGTTACTGACAGCAAAAAATTAGAAGATACTGTTTTAACCTAACCCAAAGCATATAAGACCATATGGCACCAGATTTATCAAGATAATTACTATAACAGTATCAAAATGGCTAAAATTCTGCTGAAAAATGCAGTGCAATTGAGCGGAACTATTCGAAAAAATACAGGACTTCCTCGATCACCCCAATGATTAAGACTTTCAAGAGGTCAGTGTGAATTTCGTAGAAATCATCAAATGTTGTTGGAAGCACAGAATAATGGCAGATTAAAATATGATCTCTGTTACACATACTGTTCTATTATCGGAATCCAGAAGCCAAAGTAAAAGGTCAAGTGCCCCAATACAAAAGCCTAATTCCATCGTAAATAATAACAAATATATAAAGGGCGTAAATCGAGCGGTCCAATATATAGCATAATATTCCATTCTCAGGATAACAAAAAAATGGACTAAACGGGTTGTAATGTTGAAAAAGAAAGAAGTATAGCATGCTTTGCCTGTAAATTTTGCAAAGTTTCACTAACATAAAGGTAACTATCTTGAATGATATCATACGTAATAAAACTATTCACTATTTCCGATTTCATTATTATAATACATAAAATAAATACAATTTAGCCCTACAACCATAAAAATAAAAGATTATTCAAATCTAAATCGAAAGGCTAAGCGGCCAGTCGTATGTGCGTATACATTTGAAGCGCTAGCGGTCGGTAAATTGATAAACCAATGCACTCTGAGCTCCACCATGGTGACAATGCAAATAAATTTCAATTCATAATATAAGGACAAAGACAAATCATAAAACTTATTATGTATAAGATATTCCGCTTTTGGTGACAAAAGACTGTCGGGTCTCGCGGATTATTACCCTCTCGATAACAGCAGACAGTTGCAACTCATGGAATATTCTGCACTTGAATGCTAATGAATTAAGTCAGTCCTCTTATTCCGTAGTCGAGTGTGTCAGATTCGAGATTATCTTTTGTTTTTACATTCTGAATTCAAATATATATCCCCGTTATGGCAAATAAACGAAAAAATTGTGGAAATTACAGTGATATTGAAAGTAGTAACGATGAAATGGAAATCGAAGTTTATAGTGAACGAGATAATAATATAGATACTTATAGCCGTGGTAACGTAGACAATATTGAACTAAAGTATGAATCCGAATCTAATGATAGTGATATATTTCCTGTTATACGACGCAGCATAACAAAAATTGAAAGTGGTAGTGGAGAAAATGAGGAAGACATAGCAGATTCATCTGAAAATGACAAAGAGATAGATGTTTCCGAAAGAGGATAATATTTCGCTCCAATGGACTTCAATATTTCACAACGAATTGCCGGACCACAAATTTCCAAAAATATAAAAGAACTATTAGATTGATGCCTATTATACTTCACGCATACAGTGACTGATTGCATAATAACAGAGACAAACAATTATGCAAATGCAAAACTGCGAGGAAAGCAATTGTCAAAGAGATCAATATAGAATACAAGGAGTGATCTTGAATGTAGGAAGCATGCCCGTTGCATACGACCAGGAATATTGGAATCCATCAGTAAAATTCCATTCTATTCACACATATTTATACGATATAAATTTCAACAAATATTTTCGATGTTTCATTTACTGAAAAATGCACCAGTTAAGCAGAAATACCTGTATAAGGACCCGCATTCAAAATGCTAATAACTTTTTACAATACATCAACTCAAAATTTTCCGAACATTTTATACCTTATACGTGGATTTGCGTTGATGATTCTGTTATAAAATTCAAGGGCAAAATATGTTTTGTGAGACATAATCCAGCTAAACCTCCTAAATGGGGAATCAAAATTTATGTTCTGGTCGACTAAATACCGGTTATGTTTATTCGGTTCTGCCTTATTACAGTTCCAGAATTCCTTCAGACCTGTATAGAAAACAATTAGACAATATCCGCCTGCTAAAGGTTATTATATGTATACCGATAGATATTATTCAATCATACCCCTTGCCGAAGAACTGCTAAAGCTGAATTGTTTCCATGTCGGCACAATAAAAACAAATAGCAAATATTTATCAATGGTAACAAAAAAACCCCGAGATCTATAGAAAAGCAAATACCCTAGACCTCGCATGGAAAGAGAAAAGGATTGTAACTTTGCTAAGTTCCTGTAAAGAAGCGGACTTGATATAGATTCAAAGAAGTATACGAGGTGGTTAATTAGTCAGTGCAGGTGGTCCCCGTCTTTCGCACATTCTACTCACTCACAATTCGCTATTTCGCACAGTTTTACAGATTCAACTTTTCCCCTCTCAGGGGCCATAAGACTAGCCATCAGATTACATTGCTGTTGGGATCAAGAGAACCAAACGGTTTCAGTCTGGCATTAGGGCGTGCCTCAATGTACTGTGCGTTTTGTTAATTTATATGTTGAAGATTAAATATTTGGCCCTTATAATTTGATAAACATGACTTCGAAACGGAAAAACTGCAGTATTGAGGCGAACATAAAGAAAGTAAGGACTCATAAACTTCATACGATCGAGACAAAAAAAGACGTAACTAAACGTAATGAAGACGGTAAATCTTTTGCTGCAATCTGATGTTTGTACAGACTAAACAGATCTACGATATGTTCAATTTGGAAAACAAGAGAAAAATTAAGGAGTACGTTCAAAAAGGCGCTACATAGTGATGGATGAAATGGAAAGATCTTTGTTATCATGGACTGATGATCAACATCAAAATAATGTCCCTCTGGGTTTTTCAATTATTAAAGCCAAGGCTCCTAGTTTGAATGAAGATTGAATAACTAACTTAAATGAAGATTCTATCACGGTATTTCAAGCAAGTAATGGCTGGTTTGACAAATTTAAAATGAGATATTCTTTGCATAATATTGAAATCACTGGAGAATCGGCCGATGCAGACAAAGATGCTGCGAAAGAATTTATTTCCTTATTATCCAAAATTATTTGAGATGGAGATTATTCACCTAGTCAAATACTAGGAATATATATATTTATATTAAATAGCAGGAATGTAACTCGAGTAGGCACTCGAGTAATGTTTTCGAACCTTCGATTCATAACAGAAATTTAGTTCTAAAATGGGGGAGAGCGATAAGGTTTTCGGCTAGAGGACTGTCTGGGATTTTACTATAGTTATCTCAGATCCTTCATTTAGTCGAGAAGCATACTTTTTTTAAGACGCAAGTCGGTGACTTTTTATCCTCAGAATGTTTATTGGACGGCGTAAAAATATAATTGAAAGTGAGGAGAGTAGTGGTGACAATGTAGTGAATCTTAGAAGAAAAGTGATAAATAGAATTTCCTCGAGATCAAGCTCCGATACTGAGGTATCATATGCAAATGAAGACCTTGACAACATGTTGGAAGAACTTTCTACAGGCGAAGAAGAGGAGCTAAGCAGTGTTGATGATTCGTTGGACAATATCCAGTAGTACGAATCTGCTAACAGACAACAGTCATTTATGTTCACAGGAAAAGATCGTCTGATATTAGTGCAAGTGAAGTGCTTTCGCTATTCCTAGACGAAATAGTGATAAGCATTTTAATCACACAGTCTAATAGGTACACAGAGCAAAAATTGCATCAACAAGAAATGACTGAGCATGTTCGACTGAACAGGTGGAAACCCATCACTTCTGCAAAAATTAGATAATTTATAGGGCTGATGATTTGTATGGCTCTAGTACAGATACCGCTCGTTGGATGTTGGTGAAAGGACCTTATCTACAACTTTCCATTTCCGCGCAGCAAAATGTACCGTAATCGTTTCGAATTATAGTTCGCAAACTCGCATTTTGCATAAAACTAAACGATAGAAAAGGGTAGAAGACTCGGAAAAGTTTTGCCACTCCTAAACCTATAGATAGGCAATTATCAAAAAGTCTTTTCACCATGTATAGATATTATAATCGACGAATCAATGATTTCTTCGAGGAGTCGACTAATATTCAGACAATACATGCCAACGAAATCATATAAATATGGTATAAAGCTCTTCAAATTGTGCTGCACCGAAGGGTATACATAGTCTGCGAAAATATATTCTGGATGTGACATCAGCGGAAGAAGGCAAGTTGGCATAGCTGAAAACGTCTGCATTGAACTTTCAAATAAATTGATAAATGAAGGTCGAACTTTATTCGTCGACAACTATTACATAAGCTGTGAATTATCAGAGAAACTTTTAAAATTCAAGACGCATGTTGTTGGGACTGAAAGGTTTATATAGCAGTGTAGGTAATAGGAATTTTATAGTTTCAAAAGCAAGCTTAGTAGAGTAAGCCAGCGCCGTAAGAATAAGTCAAAGCATCTAGTCAGTTGTCTAATCCAACAATAACGATCCTACACATTATATCTAATGATATTTTATTTAATTCCAAGTCGGTTTTTAATTAAATATGAATAAAGTTAAAAAAATTATTTTTGGAATTTAAAATAATTTATATATTTAATTCAAAGATTATTTTTGTAAATTTATTATTTTACATTCCTGTTATAAATTTTTTTTATAATAATACCTTATAGTTTTACTCCTACAAAACTACTTAGAAATATTCTACCTTATACTTTATTTATTCGACTATATGTTAATTTAATTATCGATCATTTAACTTTAACATTATTAGGGAACCTTAAAATAAATTTTTTTAATTTATTAATTATTTCTTTCGGAATTGAAAATATATGATCTATCTTAGATATTAATCAATTTCACAAATTTAATGATTGAAATAATTTATATTATGTATTTCAAACCTAATTATGATAGTTTAAAATTTTATAAATACGAGATATTATTCGAGAAATAACGTATCAAGGTTTTTATACTAATTATATAATAAATGTCTAAGAATTTCGTATGAATTTGTTTATTATATCAGAATTACTTTCGTTTCTTTCCCTTTTTTATTATATTTTCTGTAATTTTAATCCATGTATCTCAAAAGACAAGGAATTGCCAAATCGTTACACTTCATTTCTTAACTACACTTATAAGAATAATTTGTTTTCTACAATTATTTCCGGCAAAAAATGTACACATGCAATTAAATGAGTAAAATTATGGTACTCGAGAAATAATATTTGTTGATAAATATTTTACCAAGAATTGGCCACTTATACAAAATTACAAATATAATTAAATATTTTTCAATATCCCGTCTGCCTGGAAACATTTTTCTATTATTTTCATATATAAGTAGATGATATGTACTCACGGAGGAATAGCATTGTATGACCTTTGAAAGTTCTCGCAAATTTAAATAAATTTGTACTTTTGAAACCAATATTTTTGAAATATCACACATTTATGAAATATGAACTTAGCACTTAGGAAAACATTATATTATAATTCCTCATAATTGATAAAGTTTCTCATCTTCATTTAGCATCTTAAATGAATTTGTACTTCTGAAGTTAGTAAATATGCGAATACCATTATTTTGTCTCCTTGTACAAATCTGAATTTTTTATAAAATTTATTAAAATAAGAGAAAAACTTAAAATAGATGTGGAATACGATAAATATAAATTAAAAATTTCTCAATGAAAGTATTTTACAGTTATTTTCTCTAAACGGTTATGGATAATAAACTTTTCTAATAGTAATTCTACCCTATGAAAGTAGTTCTAATGGCTTCATAAAAGCGGAATTATACATTTTATAATTTTTATAAAAAAAAATTTCATATTTCTATTCGCAACTGACCCTATATTCTGGGAGAAGTACATAAATCATGGTAACATGAAGCTATCGATGTCTGATTTAAATATGTAGTTACCCGACTTTACAAGCAAAGAAAAATTTTATCATATCTATGAAGGATCGAAGAAAGAACTACTTACCCAACCATCTGAATAAATTAAAACTATCAAAAGGAATGAAAGAATAAATAGTACAATAAAACTAGTTCAAATAAGATTTAAACTGATTTTATTGAACTTTTTATTTTCGAAATATACGAAAAAAGTTTCAAATACCTGTTATTTTAGTCCAATAACGTTGGGATGAGGTATGATGTTGGCAGGAAAGTCAGTTATGCCATTGTTTCAAAGAGCTTGCTATATGACGTTTAAATATTCATCCCTGAATGAAACCTAGAAAAATTAATTAGAAATATCAAAACAAGAAAACAGTAAAACAAGATCGGTTTAATAAATCGTCTTAGTTCGTCCATTTGTTACTAAAATTATCATTATGTAGGTATCGGTATTCCTCGCGTCGGAATGTCAAGTTGGTCTTTGTGTCGAACATGTTTATTAGAACGAGCAAATTTGTATGTGTATGCGCAGGATGAACGAAGAATCTGGCTTAAGCTATTAAACACAGTGATTTGTAATAATTTCTAAGATATCAATTTTCGTCGAATACATCTCGTGCTGTGTTTACCTAATTTTTTGCGCTCATAACATTATTCAGAACGCTTATCAAGAACGGAAAACAAAGGTTACGTCGAGCTTCAAATATCAACGCCTAAACACTGGTGTAAGAACTACCGTTAAATTATTCTTAATATTACCTGTGTGTTATACCATGCATTCGTAACAGGAATGTTCAATATGATCCTTCTCACGGTCAACGGAAAATTCCTGAAATCCAATTAGAAACGTTCTCAGTTATATCGATGCAAATAAATAATTCCAGTTAATTACACGAATATTCAAGGAAAACAAAATTTTGCTGTATATCCGTACCATATTACGCAGTTTAATATACATATATCAGATTTACGCGGCGCGATCGCGTTCAACCTTGGAGGAACGTGTGAAATAACTACCAAGTAAGCGCGTTCTCGACGAACCTACTGTTACCTTCTCGACAGACTCTGCGGCACTGAATGCCACAGCCGCGACTAATAGGAACGCTTGGCGAGTTACGGCCGCCCCTCATCCTCGGCTGAACTAATTCCAAGATAAGTCTCAACCCTCGATTGCTCTTGTCCTTTTTATATCTGTTTCTCACCGTGCACACCTTTTCCGGTGCCTCGTTGACGCCGGCGCCCAAATTCACTGTCTGTTCTGTGGAGCGGGGGCAGCGTTAGATTACACAGCTGTACATGAATTATGCGCGATAATACTCATTAGGTGACGTCTATAAATGTCAACGAGTTAAAACCGAATCTGAAATCAGTTTCTGTCTATTGCCCTCAGTTTTTGAGCGAATCGACTTTGAAACTCGCAATTTTTCAACTTTGACCTCTATTTATAACAAAACTACTAAAGTGATGCGATTGCCGTTGGATTCAGTAAATTCCGTGGACTTCAACTGATACAGTGATATACTATAGTTTTCCAATATCAATATTCATATACCTGTAAGTAAATTCATATACCTTAAGTAAACCTGACGCGACCAGATTTGGCCCAAATTTTGGAATACTTTATTCCATTTGTCTCAAACAGTAGAGGTCTGTTTTCATAACCGATATAAGGGCCAACCGGCACTCTGCTCAACATGTTTTGGAAAATTACATAAAAAAATTAAATTATTATGTTAAGTTTATAATATTGAATTGCTATGTCTTTAATATTGAATATCTGTTTATAATGTTGGGAATTGAAAAATTACCCTATCCTGTATTACCTATTTTGTGAAATACAAGTGTGATCCACCGTGATGCACGCCACCCCATGCAACAGACGTGTGCCCCACCGATGATGCACACCAGCGTCAACGTGTTAATGCTATCTGGCTATATATGGATCAAGCTTCAACGTTCACGTAGGGAAAGATGATAGTTGCGGTGGCGAATCAGGTTGAGGAAAAATAATGTATTCTTTTCCCCCAACTTAGCTGTGGTCCGTTTTTCGGACTAAAACTTGGTAACTTTATTTCTTTAGTAATTAAAACAGTTTATTTTCCGTTTTATATTACTACATAATAAATACATACAGTGCTGGACAAAAGCATTGGCACAGAATGATTGCTTATTTTCACATAGAATGTGAAATTTATTTTTGACACGTCTAATTATTTACTATTCTAGTTTATTATTTAATAGTGACATAAGAAATAACAACAAAAACATGTTTATTGAACGTTTCAAGCGTGGAATAAAGCATTGGCACAAATGATTAAAAGGATCTAGAAATTAAAAATTAATATTTGTTTGGTCTTCCTTTCTTCATAATAATTTCCTTCAATCATTTCGGCATTGAGTTCACTAACTTTCGTGTAAAATCCATTCCTATATTTTTCCATTCATGCAAAATATTAGTCTTTATCTGGTTTTGATTTGTTACATTGAGGTTCCTAAGTCTCCTTTCTAATTCATTTCAAACATGTTCGATAGAATTCACGTGTGGACTTTGGGGTGGTGTATTTAGCGTGTAATCAGTATTGTAATCGATCCATTGTCGTACAATATAGGCAGAATGCTTTGGATCGTGACCTTGTTGGAAATAAAATTTAAGTGGGAGATTTAATTCCTCAGCACATCTAAATAAATTAGTATATTTAAATGTACATACTTGTACACAATTTCATTTATAAATACTAATTTTCCAACCCCAGCTGCTACAATAGAACTCCATACCATGACTCTACCTCCTCCATGTTTTACAGTGAGTTGTAAATTTTGGAGATCCAATTCCGTATTTCACTTTTTCCAAACCAGTACCCTGTCATCTGACTTCAATATATTAAATTTTCGTGCATCTGAAAATAGTACAAAATGGAGGATACTTTTTTATAAATTCCATTGCAAATTCTTTCCTCAATTTTCTATTCTTTTTGGATACGTATGGTTTCCTTCGTGCAACACACGCAGAATATCCGGCATCTTTTAATATTCTTCGCATGGTTCTCGAACCTACCTCTATTTGATTTCCTTCAATTAACATTGTTTTAATTTGCGAGGAGTTTAATATTTTTACTTCTTTTAGAATTTTTCGTTTTTCACTATCTGTTAACACTGAGGGACAAAATCAACAGTTGATTGTTTTAAAATCTGACTGATTTCCAAATCGTTTTATCATACTTCTAATAGTGAATTGACTTCTGTTACCAATTTCTGATATTTCGCTGTAAGAGTTCTGTATTTTCTGCAAATTTAATACTATTTTTCTTTCTTCACTTGTAGTTTCATTCACTTTTCTCCACATTGTTACATGTTATTTATTATTATGTTGCTAACAGACTGAACTTCAAGTTGGTTATTGGAAATAATGACTATCGAGGAATCCCCTACCTATACCATCAAGTGATAATCAAAAATTTTTCGGACAGATGCATGTACGACAAATCTTGTATAATGTGCCAATACTTTTTTCCACGCTTAAAACGTTCAATAAACATATTTTTGCTATTATTTCATACGCTAATTTATTTATGTTACTATTTCAATTAAATAATAAACTAAAATAATTAATAAATACATCTGTCAACAAAATTTACTTCTTCACCAATATATTTCATAACTATAATCATTTGTATCAGAAAAATCATGATATGCCAATACTTTCTTCCAGCACTGTATATTCGCATTATATACACACCAAATTCGTTAATCCAAGTCATCTCTAAACGTTTCCACGAGACGAAACATTGTCCGATGTGTTTTGTATGCACATATACTCGTGACGACTAATAGAAACGAACACAAAAGGAGAACTCTCACGTAGATCTTATATGTATATACGCTATGCTACCACAGACCTCGTACCAGGAGTCTTGCCCGTACAGTCATGAACAAAAAACAGGCGGTTGATACTTCTACGCCTTTGCTTAGGTTTCTGCATTTCACTCGTTCTTGCTACATCCCACCGATCATCTTTGTCACCGGTTCAACGAATAGTGTTTACTCCCTGTAATCCGAGTTAGTCAATCGGGCAAATATAAGAACGCTGTGCCAACTCGTAGTAACCGCGTGATACATAGGACTTTACGAAAAAAAAGAGGACAAACGCGAGGCTGGACACGACGAAAGAAAGAAAACACAGTTACACATAACACCACTCCTTACGGACGCAGTGCCCTCGCCCTGATACAGATCAACAACTATTTTTAGGGTTATGGCGAAACATGTGATACCTCAACTGTTTCTGTCGAAAATCCTAGCGATCTCGAGAGTCAAAGTGGGTGACCGACGCAGTTCCCCCTTGAATTCCGCAATTCGAAACAACGTCTTAACGCTTTGCCGGCGGTTGTCACGTTACTTCCTTTCGTCAGTGGCGATACTTCAAACTAACGTTTTCATAACTACACATATCGATGCAGAATAACAATTAATGAGTAAGGAGCAGTGGTTTCTACAGTTTTCCCCACACCCAATTTACAAGATCGTCTTTTGTCGAAATTCTTTAAGTGCACGTTCTTTCAGCGGCTCTCTTAGCGTGAAATTGTATTTCGCTGCCTTTGAATATCGAGAGATATTAGTAATAATTTGAAAATATACGATTGTTAACAGTTATTTCAGTTATTAACAGTTGTTTAATGCTTTCTTTAATAATAATTATACCGCATCTACTTATAGTATTATATTATACATGTATTATATTACCATTTTGTAAATATCAATGTTGGCTAACAGTGAACCTGCGTCAATCTCGCCGCGATAAGTGAGTGGCCGGCAAAGAGTTAAGGAGACTATATTGTATGACTGAGTTTTTCATCGTGAGCAATTTCGGCACACGTTCCCTGTACGAGATTGAGTTTTGCTCTGAACTAAAGACATTTCCCGACGATTATTGGTTATTTTAATGCTTAGCCGACCGATTGGGGAGATCTCCCCATTTCGAAGCCAGTCGGTGCCCGACCGATCGGGGAGATCTGCCCATTTTTAAGCCAGTCGATGCCTGTCCGATCGTGGAGATCTCCCACTTTGACTTTAGCATTGGTTTTCTCGGTTTCTGTCATTGTTATGTACTTCGGCCTGGGATTTTTCGCAATTGCTGACAAGTTGCTGCTATATAGCACAACATATAATAAAATCAACTAATTTTGAAATCTTCTCATTGCCTATTATTACTGGTCCACCCTATCATATATAGAAACCCCAATATTCCCCAAAACAATGAACCGGAATCGATTTATTCAGATCTGGAGAATGTGGCATTTTTGCAATAATGATCTATGGCATGATAAATCAGACAGTTTGTACGAAATTAGAGAAGTCCTCAATTATATACAACACAACTTCCAGGCTGTGTATACACCAAAGCAGTAGCTATCATTAGATGAAGGTTGTGGAATACAATAGACATATGAAAGGAGTTTATCGTTCAGATCAGTACTTGTCATATTATAATATTTTCCGGAAAAACACGAAGTGGACTAAAAAGGCAGTACACCCTATTTCTTTAACGCTGCCCTTTTTAACTCCTTTTTAGTCTACAAACAAACAAGCCATGATAGGACGACGTATAAAAAATTTTTACTCCAAGTGGCAATAGCACTGCTGGGATCAAAGGAGGAGAGAATTCAAAATAATGACATCGGACAGGCAGGACCATCGAACGTAGTTCAACGAACAAGACGAGCACTGAGACATGACCCATCAGAACGATTATCGCAAGATGTTGAAAAACATAG
Source organism: Lasioglossum baleicum (assembly GCF_051020765.1). Lineage (NCBI taxonomy): Eukaryota > Metazoa > Arthropoda > Insecta > Hymenoptera > Halictidae > Lasioglossum > Lasioglossum baleicum. The sequence continues at coordinate 11,313 of NW_027470639.1, read as the reverse complement.
GTGAGTACCTATTATAACAAATAGGAAGAAAAAATATCCTCACCGGAGATGCAGAGTATGCTCTGCAAACAACAAATCGGGTTATACCCGATATATTTGCGAATTTTTTAATGTGCCATTACATAAATTAGAATGTTTTTAACAATACCATATGGAAAAACAATATTAGAATATATTACTGTTTTTCAATTTCATGTTTGGATCGTCTTATTTATCCTTAGTTATCTTTAATGCCCTGAATTTCCTGATTTTTTTGCCTATACTTTTTGAAAAACCATTAGAAAATAATTGTTATAAACTTATAATCTTATGTGTTGTATAAATAATATGTGAAATCGTTACTACGGTACATTATAATTACGCTACTTGTTGTAAAGACCGACTTAAACTAGGGATTAATAGATAAAAATACGTAATATTTCGATTCTAGATCGTCTGAACGATTCACATTAAGGGGACCAAAGTTCAAGCTTTATATTTTATTCCCATCGGGAGCTGTTGCGATTTCACCCATCTTCCCCGTGACAATCGAACTCTCGATGTTTCTGGGATTGAGACGCGCGATGTACATATTAGTGTTGCCCCTTAAATTTCTTTCCGTATGTTATGTACGCAGAAAACATAATCGCGCTACCGTGATATGTCCTCTTCGAAACCAATCGATTCGTGTCCAAATATTTCTAGAGTATGCTTATTTATCGTTGTTGACGACAAGCAAACTTTGCTAAGTTTAGTCATTAGAAAAATTGAATAGCAAGAAGTTGAAGACATCGAAACGCGATACAATTTGTAGCGATAGCAAAAGTCTTGACCGACGGTTCGCATAAGCGGAATTCTTGATGTTTAGCTGACACGTAATTTCGTCCAATTCCTCTTTCATTTTCGACCGCGCAAAGCCAGAAGACCAAGCATGTTTTGCCGAAGGCATCAGGGGCATCTCGAGGTTCCAACTTATTCCATTTATCGTAAAATTGAACAACTTCTCTTGGATTTCATCTTAGCGGCGACAACTCGAAAAGGAAGCGACTATCGTGACTTGAACGGTACAATGGTTTAAGAGAAGGCTGGTGAGGAACGTATTCAAAATTTTAAATTGTCGTAGACCGAGCTTGATGAATTTAGATGGTTTAACTCCCGAGAACAGTCATGAATTTTATGTCGGACTACATTTCCTTTATAATTCTGCTGTAAAGTCTATAGAAGAATTATTTTTCGTTTTTATAGCGCTGTCATTATAAATGACAGAATTCAATGAAATTATACTTACAGTGAATATTTATATAAATATGTGCTTGCAAATGTCTTGCTGCAGAAAAGCGGTTACAAACAATATCCGAAAATAGTTTAGATTAATCTTTAAGTGGTTTTTGGTTAAGTGAGGATTATTCTCAAGAATGACGATGGGGATCAATTTTCTGGTCTTCGAGATCAGCGGGTATCACGAAACTTTATTTTCTCAGTTGTGGGAAATTGCAAAGGAAAATATTAGGAGGGGAAGATCTAATATGTATGAAGTAATAATGCAAAGAATTCTTAATACAATCACTGAAACGAAAAGAAGATCAATAAGACGCTCGAAACACATTCCATTGTTTATTGACGTCAGCCACATACAAGATAAGAAAATGCATCACGTGAATGCTGCCAAAGCATTTGTAAGCTGTACCAAAGGATTACTATTTTAGTGGTAATTTGTTGGCAATATATTTATGAATATATCCTTATATACTTTTTCTTACTTCCTTTGTTTACGGCAACAGGATAATTTCATTATCATTATCGCGTTATTTTCTGCACGAAATTTTTTGTTTTACCTTGTATTTTGTGTTAATATATAGCATATTTTATGCAGGGTGAGTCACGTAGCGAAAAATAATCTCTCAGATATCTGTCTGAAAAGAAACTTTTATAATAGAGAGAATTTACATATATATTATTTACGAGTTTTTAGTCAGTATATTTTTTAAAATATTCCCTGGCACAAATGATTAAAAGAGATCTACGAATCCAATCGATTCGAATCGAATAATAGATATTCTCATATGATATAATACAATTATAGTATTTCATTTAAAAAATAAAACGTTTGTATCACGTTTTATGTAATATGTTTGTATTTTAGTAGACGCAATGAGAATATTGCAAAGGAATAAAATCTCTGCTCACACTGTATATATGTATACATTATAGATAAGTGATATTATATACAGATATTCTTATGATTCTGTTAGAAATATATGTATGCATTAAATCAAGTTTTCATTTGAGGAGAGCAATTAATTCCAAAAACGTAGTTTAGGAATAACGTCATTAGGAAGTTAATGTATTGTTTAAAAATTTCTACCAATCTCTTTATGGAACGTTTCATTCTGCTTTATTGGAGCTTCGATCACCATCGATGAAACGTGCGATATTTCGTAAATTGCTCGAATAATACAATTTTGTAATTTCAAAAGTAATAAAAATACATTAAGTGGGCACAGTTATTACCATACTGGACCTTTTCCACGCAATTTTTAAATTAAATATTATAAATTAAATATCTAACGTGTAATTTTAATGTTAACACGAGAGAATTTATTAAATAACAAAACATTGTCATAGCACTTAATACCTGCCTCAATAATATTATTCTCTATCACCCAAAAGTCAATACTGCACGTCACAATATACTGCAGTATTAATATTTGTAAAGCAAAAAGAATTCCAATTTGCTTTCATATTTCTTCCCCAATTATCGTGTTCTCGTATGCAACATTCTGTTGTATTCTTAGTTCGTAATTGCTCAAACACTATGCATTTGCATGATTATTATACCCGTGCAAGTTAAATTTTACATCATCAAATAATCGACAATCGGCATGCAATAATCGATATGCGACCTATAATGAACATACATTTTTGTAATACATGAGTGATTGTACATAATTGATTGCATAAACTTTATGGAAAAGTTATAATAAGTACTAAATTTTAAATAAATTTTATTTAAAATTTTTTGGAAATGTACAGTTATTGAGAAAATAAATACACTCCTTAAGTGAAATACTCCATAGAATATTCCTATTGACGTTCTGATTGAAATCGACATAACCTTATTTTAATTCGATATCGGAATTTCGAGAGGTTGAATAACGTAACGTGTATTCGTGAACAGTTTTCTTCGTATGAGCTAACCAATTTACTCTCCCTGCTTCAGACGTACTGATATAACCCTTACAGTATTTCTGAACCAACATAAGCCTTATATTATTGTAACAGTATGCACGTTATCTATGTATGCCGTAGCCACAATTAGGTGTAAGCGTACACAATCGCAACTGTGTAATAATCATTTCATTATGTGTATTACAGAGCATGGTTGGAGAAACGCCATGAACAGATATTTTTCTTTCTTTAAATTTGCGTACGCAATCCGATCTGTCATCAAATTTAATAATTATTGGTAACGAACTTATAGCTATTATACTTTCACACATAATAGGAAAACATTTGAAAAGAATTTCTATGTTTTAATCAATTCATCATACTCTCTTGATATAGCACCATGAGATTTGTATTCATTTCCCTTACTCCAAAATATTTTAAAGGGTAAATATCTGAATCTTGTGAAGATATAAAAATGTGATATTTTCTGTCTTATGAAAGAACATGTTATTAAAAAATGTTATCAGAAGAATCATTTTCTCTCTTTTGCGAGGTTCGTCGCTCCGTTGTAAGAATAATAATTAATTAAATTGTATAACTATTTGTAACTGTAACGTGTAATATACAACGCATATGGAGTGCAATATTAGCGGTCTTAAACGCGAAAACATATTTTATGAATGAAACCTACACGTATGCATTACATATCGATATATCTTTCAATGCATTATGAAACTCTCGTATATATTTCAAGAGAAGTTATACTCTTTGATTAAAGCATCAAAAATTGTGGAAACATTTTATACTAGTCTCAGCAAACTAGTATTATATCATAATGCTTTAAATTATTAAAAACGGTTAGAATTCGATTTAGCTCCGAAGATTAATTATAGACAATAGAAATTGCTTTTGATTATTTAATATTCATTATCCCAGCCAGGATTTTATTTTGATACAAGTGTCAGAGTAATATCTATCATTTTAGTGTTTTTTCATGAATATTCCTACTGTTATTGTTCGACATGTCCTATAATTCGGTTTACGCGGCGTTTATGGATAGCAATTATCCATAATGATAATGAAAACTGCCATGATAATGGTTTCGTAACCAGGAATAATTTTCATCATCTATAAGTGCTATTCGTAGCCAGGTAGAATTCTAATTACTTTGTAACAAATATTTATCCGATTTCAATTATTTCATAGCCAAGGCGGGTAAAAATACAAATTTCGTAATAATTGCACTTCGTGAAGAATTGTTTTTATCAGTGATGTTTTTCAACCTTCTTTATCGATCTACTGAAATAAAAATTGGAATTTCAGATTTCGAATGATTCTGTTATATTTGTTGAATCTATTGTAGTTTCCTCATTCATGGATTCTGCAGTGTTCAGCAATTAATTTCATCTGCAAAGCTTATGACAGTGGTTTTCAACTTACGCGCACCGCTGAAGGTACGTTGAATATTCCTAGATGGTATGTGAGATGAATCACACCATACAAAGTTTCTAGATTATGTGCAGTCAGGATACATTACTACGAGGTGGTACGTAACTTGATCACATAGTGGCTGGTAGTACGTAGGGAAAAATAGTTCGGCATCTCTGGCTAGTGAAATTCTTTTATTTTCTTTCTAATTTATTACGTAATTGAAAAATGCTTGACAATAGTCCAGAACTGTATTTCCCAACATTTTATGCTTAACATATTACCAGGATATATAATGTACAGAAAATTATAATTAGCATATCTCTTACATAAATAGACAAAACTACAGTTACAATACATAAGCAGCATTCAATTAGAAAATTATTTAACGAAACTCGTCGTTTTATCGTAGAGGTAGATGTGTGTTTCCAAAAAGGTGGAAAAAATGTGTAGCTAGCGAGGGACGATACTTTGAATAAATCATTTTACGTACATCTCTGGAAATTTTCCATTTTTCAATTATCAAAGAACCAGAAACTTAGTTGCGCTGCTAATGTAATAAACTACCGATTTTTCAATTCACGAATTCGAAGTTACTGGCATGAAACGCTAACAGAAAGTGTCGACGAGTAAACAAAATAATTAAGGTGTACTGAATTGTTACATTACTTTAGCATTGAATGACAATTACAGGTAACATACGTGGTCGAATTCCCGGTTAATATTCATAAAAAATATGTAATTGCTCCAGTAATAAATATTTTATTCTACAACAAAGTTGGTGCGTGTGAATGATATATCTGCTATTTATGATTGTTAATCATAGTTATTGTGAGGCTGCTCGGGATTTCTTTTTTTTCATAATTTGGGAAAAAGGGATAGGAAGGATATAAGCCTGTACGATGCATAGTGTGCAAGGTGTGCGTAGTGGTTTATGAGATGTCAATATTTCTATAATTTCTGCATACTTTAGTTAAGCGGTAAAATACTGGAATCCATAAACTGCGTTATGTATTTGATTTATTGCGACTACAGCTGCAAACCCTTTGCCGATTATACCATCATCTCCTGGAACTTTCTATTTATTTGAATTAATCTCGGTACTGATATCTGACGGTGGAAAATGCTTAACAGGTTTGCACACCAGCGTTATTAAATTCAGGCACTCTATTGTGGTGGTAGTCCTGTCGAGTGACTGGAATGCCAATGGGGAAAAAAAACGTAAATGCTAGATTTCTTGCAAAAACTTGTTTATCGTAACCTTCTTTTGCGTAGGATCTATCCACTTTACCGATTATATTGTACCGGTAAGTTGAGATTTTTTTCCAGCTTTCCATAACGAGTAATTGGATTCCGAGTGTGAAAAAAATTTAATCGGTAAATGTTTGTTACTCTTGTGGTTTGGCAACATCTTCTGCATATTACAGGTGTGCTGTTATATCCTACACTGCATGTTCTATATTAGTGAGTGCCTTGGATAGGCTAGCTAGGTTCAAGTACTCTCAAAATATACTTTCACTAATTTATAATGCTCTAATGTCAAACTTGTTATGAGACGATTTCTTCGTGTCTGTGTTAAGCGCAGTTATGTTAAATTGTAGTTATGTGTTTTAGAACGATGGCAGAGGGGTTAAATGCTAGGTCGTAATTATCTTATATACATATTCTGTTGTTCACCTAAACTTTCTATAAAATATGTTGGATGTATAATCTAACACGCAGCTAACGCAACAATACATGGCAACCATTTAGTAGGCTATCGTTTTGGTAAGCATCGATGACAAAAAACCGATTAGTAGGTCATCGGTTGGTAGGCACTAGCAACACAAAGACGATTAATAGACTAGCGGTCGGTAAAGTGGTAGTATTGTACGATTTTCAATATTAATTTGCTGTTTCCATTATCATTTCATTCTTCGTGTTCCACTTTCCGCTGTTTCATCTTGCTGACGCCAGGTATCTTAATTGGCAACTATGATTCTTTCCTTCTCTTCTTCCGGTGAATCTGCTCAAGATATACCTGCACAGAACAATAATATAAATTAATATACGTTTATCGTTTCTTATATGTTTCTAGTACTTACTATATGTATCGGATGACTGTCACAGCTTTGGTACACTATCGGTGAGAGCCTCGGACTAGAGTGACGATCACACCATGCTCGGCAGTATCAGTTAGAATGCCCGACAGATCAGAGTTTCGTACTAGTCTGCTGACGCCTAAGAACGTGAAATCTCATTAACGCTAGAACTACTAATCTGGTCAAAAAGTCTGGTCTCTGACTTTTCCCTTTTGGAATTGTTAAAAACGTATACCTGCTTTTCAGAATATTAGCGTTGACTCATATCGAGATAGGGCTGTAATTAACCATTTACGCAAGGAACTTAAGTTTTATTTCTGGTTTATCCACATACACATGTGTGCATGGTCAGAACCACAAAAACATTTACGCGATTCATCTCTCGGTGTTGTCAAATTAGGAATAAGCCAATAATAATGTTCGTAGATAATTATCGTCCTACCTATACTGAGTACTAAAAGCAAATCTGGAGAATAGATACATGCGGCGAGTAGAAAAACAACGTAGTATTCGAGTTTACTGTTTATTTTCTTACTTTCTTATTTTATAGTTATTTTCATTGCGCCACTAAAATTATTATTACGTATGCATGCTATATTCAGATAGTTCTGGAGTTAATAATTACTTAATGACGTGATTATAACATTCATCCACACAGCGAAAAAAGAAGACGATATACGTACAAGTCATTGTCGCATTAGTTAACGAGACGAATCAAAAGGTCCGTGAAATCACATGTTGAATGTGAGTGAACCGCTCACGATGTCGCTAGCTGGAATCTAGGCAACCGTTGAAGCGGGGTTTCCGGGACAACAGCTTGTGAAAACACCGAGGCGGGCGGACGTGTCTTGAGGCGCTCCTCGATTCAGAGTTAGTAAGTGAGAATAGTCTGTAATTGTGTAGCGCGCGGGTGAATGAGGTGAGGTGCGGGTGCTGAGTGATGTGCAGTTGTGCAGTGTACAACAGTGTAAAACATTCACGTGCGTGAGTGGAAATGTCGGAAGTGGACGCCGAGAGCGTGGGCGCGTGCCACGCGGGTGAAAGCAGTGGGCTGCCTTGTACAAGGGAGCCCGTGGAGCCAGTGGACGGACGGGAGAAGAAGCCCGCGAGAAAGAGCTGCAGCGCGATCGAGCGAGAGAGCGGCAGGGCGCCGTGTTCGGGACTCTGGTTGGCCGCGGGGCCGCCGGAGAAGTTAAGGTCAATATGAGTATGGAAACAGATTCCGACTCCGGAACGTCGGTGATATTAGGACGACGCGGGAGAAAAACAAATATTAAAAAGCGGGCGAGGAGGACCTCTCCCACGAGCGAGAGCGGGGAAGGGGGGAAGGAAACCTCCGCGGGAAACGGCTGCAAAGAGGCGAATATCCAAAGTGGCAGACTTGGCCGTTGGTATCCGCACTCTAACAACTGCGGATAATGCGGCACAAGTCATATCAGATCTCAGAGTAATTGAAAGAGTAGCGGACACAACCTAACGGGAACGTATGTCCACTACCTACGTACGCCGGCGAGCCGGGTGGATAGAGATGCAGAAGAGAACATGCATCGTGCGGCTGGAGCCCAACGAAGAGGAATCGAGGTTGGATCGGCGGCAGCATCCTCGACAAGAGGGGATGCTAGTCATGTGGCTGCCACGGAGGTAGCCCTCAGAATGAAAGTAGGGCAGATAGTAGAGAAAAAACTAGCTGCCATGGGATAAGCCAGACCCACGACAGGAGCGGCCAACGCTTAGGAACAGAAAGAGCCGGCCCAACAGAAGACGAAGCCCCAAGCCAGACAAGAAATTTTGATCGCCGAGACGAGGAAGGCGGAGGGGATAGCGACAGTGACTATCACACCCCGGCCGGTCCCAGCGTCCGCCGCAGAAAACGGGGTGCCCGAGCCCACCATGGAGTTGGCGAAAGTGGTCGACCGAAAGGCGAAAAAGGAGAATACGAGGGTGATGCTGCCGACGGAGACAGCGTGCGACGGGCGCGAAACATCCGCAGCGACAGATAAAGCTGGGAAAGGTTCCGATGGGGGTCAAGGTCTGCGCTACTTGACCACCCCATCGGAAGAGGGGTACGCCAAGGTACTAGCAACCGCGAGGAGGAGGATCAATCTGCAAGAACTACAGATTGAGGAAGTGAGGCCAAAGAGGGCCGTCACGGGGGCCTACATCTTAGAAGTAGCCGGACCAGAGAGCAATGAGAAGGCTCAACGCATTGCAGGAGCCATGGAGGTTGTCCTGCAAAATCTGGACGTCAAAGTGGGCCTGCCAAAAAAAAAAAAAAAAAGGAACGGCGGACATGCGGGTTACCGGACTGGACGACTCGGTAACCCCCCAAGAGGTCTTACAGGCAGTGACGCAGAAAGGTGCCTGCAGCCCCTTCCAGATAAGGTGCGGGGAAATCCGCACTTCCCCATCTGGGCTAGGGACGATCTGGGTGAGATGCCCCATCGCCGCCGCCCGCAAAATCCTGAAAGGCGGAAGGATAAAGGTGGGCTGGGTCTCAGCCCGAGTGCAAGCGCTGAAACCACGCCGGCTCTAGTGTTTCAAGTGCCTGGAGTTTGGGCTCGTAAGGGCGTGAGGCCCCAATACCGAGGACAGGAGTGCAGCCTGCTTAAGGTGTGGGGAAAAAGGCCGCCAAATGGGTGAATGCAAGGCCCCAGCACCCAAGTACGAGGTATGCGCGGCCTACGGCCCGGAGACCGGACATCGGATGGGAAGCAAGGCCTGCTCCCCTCAGACCAAGAAGACAGCGAAGAGGACCGCAGCAAGGAAGACTGATAACGGTGAAGACCAAACAAGGACAGGAGCGGCGGCTGTCCTGGAGGAGGCCATGGAAACGGCCTCAAAATCAACATCCTCCAGGCCAATATTAACCACTGCCGAGCGTCTAAGGATCTCCTCATGCAGACGCTCGCGGAGATGGATATCGCCATGATGGTGGTCGTCGAGCCGTATCGGCTGCCGGATCAAGACAACTGGTTCGGCGGCGGTTCGGTCGCGGCGGTGTGGAAGGGAACCCCCGGAACCCGCTTGTCCACACTGCACCCCCCTCAGGGGCTGTGGGTGACCTTGGTCATCCACAGTACGGGCATAACGACCCCGAGGTACCCGAGTCAAGCTCACACCGTAAACCTGTGGTCATGTTTCGCAGGAACGGGGGTCTGACCTTAATCGGCTGGACCGCGAGGATGACAACCTCTATAAAAAATCCCTTAATCCCCAGGGCTATGGTGCGCGGCCCTGGGGTACCACCCCGTCACCGGAGCACGGGGAGGTGGCTGGTGGGTGCACCAGCCTGCGAGCGACCCCCTCGAGACACCTGGCGACATTTCGAGAGTAGGAGCCTTCTTCCCGGGAAGGGCGTCACCCGGGAAGTGACTGTTTGTTCGTCCCATTTTCGTGGGAACAGTATGGAAAATAATAAATTTGTTAAACTCGGGGATATAGGGGGGGGGGGGTTAGTTCGTCTGAGGGTGTTGCCTCCGGGAGGAAAGACGCAAGCCGCAGCACGTCTGCGCCGGGCGGTCGTGGTGGCGGGCTATCGCGCAGCGTTAGCCCTGCCAAACGTTTGAAAAGAATGTGTGTGGATGAAGATATGAATGTTGGTCAGAATGACGAAATTGCAGCTATGTGTGCAGTTGGAGAGAAATTGCGCAAATTTCTCTTCACTGAGGGAAATCGTGTCTCAAAGACTGCAAGTGAGTTTGTCCTGAACTGCGTGAGTGAGTACGAAATGCAGATGATGCGAATGATAGGTAAGAATGAGAGGTTACGTGGAAGGATAGATGAATGCGAGAAGAATGTGGAAAAAGTTTGTGTTGGCGAGGGGCGCAGCTTCGCTAGTGTGGCTGCAAAGAGTGTGCGTGAATCTAAACGTGTGGTTGCTTGTGTGCCTGTGAAGTCGTACGCTTTGGTCGTCAAGCCGAAGGACGAGGCTTCTAAAATGACTAGTGAAGAGGTGAAGAAGAAGGTGATGAGTAAAGTAAGTGAGAATGTGAATGTGCGTGTGAAGGCTGTGAGGAAAACGAAGAGTGGTGGTCTCGCAATTGAGACCGCCACAGAGGATGATCTTAAGATACTAATGGGTTGCAAGAAGTTTGGTGAGGCGGGCTTAAAAGTTGAGTCCCCAAACAAGATAGGTCCCAATTTGGTGATCTTTGATGTCCGGAATGAAGTGTCGGATGATGATGTATTGAAAGAAATTTATACGAAGAATTTGCAGCATGTTGGCGTATCTGAAAGTGAAATGAAAGATAGAGTGAGAGTGATTAGTAGGCTGAATAGGAAAGGTATGGATGTGGGAAATGTAATAGTTGAGGTGACAAGACGAATGAGTGATGTTCTATTGCGTGAAGGGAGAATTTATATTAAATGGCGATGTTGCCGAGTAAAGGAATGGGTGAATGTGTTACGCTGTTACAAGTGCTGTGCCTTCGGGCACATGATGAAGGAATGTCCTTTGAAAGATCGTCTCTGTCAGAGGTGCGGAGAGAGCGGACACTTGAAAGATGTATGTAAGAAGGAGAGTGTTTGCAGAAATTGCAAGATCAAAGGCAAGGCATGTAACCACTCGGTTCTGTCGACAGAGTGTCCTGAGTATGTGAGGCTGTATGAACGGGAAAAGGCGCGTATTAGCAATGACTAGTACGCGCCTTAGTGTGCT